>NW_025541581.1:0-167500 GCF_017591435.1 Portunus trituberculatus | reverse complement strand
AGATGTATTGATTATTGCATAGATGTGTGCATACAAGGTGGTATCTGTCCATAATCTGCCCGTAATCATGCCAAATCTATTCTCCAACTTACTAAAAACTCTTTCATCAATAGAAAATGTCAAAGTCTTTCCAATTCTAACTCCTCTCGAGATTTCTGGCATCTAGCCAATAATATCTCTAACAACTTTACTTCTTCGTCTTTCCCTCCTTTACTTCATCCAGATGGCTCTACAGCTGTCTCTTCTTTTTCTAAAGCTGAACTCTTCGCTCAAACCTTTGCTACCAACTCAACTTTGGATGATTCTGGGCATATTCCTCCTACTCCTCCACCCTCTGACTACTTCATCCCTAAAATTAAAATTCTTTATAAAGACGTTTTCCTGGCCCTCTCTGGCCTTGATTCTCGGAAGGCTTACGGTCCGGATGGAGTCCCTCCTGTTGTTCTCAAAAACTGTGCTTCCGAACTCGCTCACTGCCTGGTCAAACTCTTTCATCTGTGTCTCTACTTCTATTTATCCTTCTTGCTGGAAGTTTGCTCACATTCAACCTGTCCCTAAAAAGGTGACCACTCCAATCCTTCTAACTACCGCCCTATAGCTTTGATTTCCTGCCTTTCTAAAGCCTTTGAGTCTATCCTTAATAGGAAGATAATGAGGCATCTATCAGCTCACAACCTTCTCTCTGATTGCCAGTATGGTTTCCGTAAAGGCAGATCTACTGGTGATCTTCTTACTTTCCTAACTGAATCTTGGTCATCCTCTTTTAGGGACTTCGGTGAAACCTTTGCTGTCGGCCTTGACATATCGAAAGCCTTCGATAGAGTCTGGCACAAATCTTTAATTTCTAAACTACCCTCCTACGGATTCTATCCTTCTCTCTGTACCTTCATCTCCAGTTTCCTTTCCGATCGTTCTATTGCTGCTGTAGTAGACGGTCACTGTTCTTCCCTAAAACTATCAACAGTGGTGTTCCACAGGGTTCTGTCCTATCACCCACTCTCTTTCTATTATTCATCAATGATCTCCTAAATCTGACTCAATGCCCTATCCACTCCTATGCTGATGATACCACCCTGCATTATTCAACAGCGTTCAACAGACGCCCAACCCAACAACAATTAAATGACTCAAGGCGAGATGCTATAGGACGCCTAACTTCTGATCTTTCACTTGTTTCTGATTGGGGCAGAGAAAACCTGGTTTTGTTCAATGCCTCAAAACTCAATTTCTACAACTATCTACTCGACATAACCTTCCAGACAACTATCCTCTCTTCTTCAATAACACTCAACTTCCCCTCTCCTCTACATTAAACACACTCGGTCTATCCTTCACTAAAAATCTAAACTGGAAATTTCACATCTCTACTCTTGCTAAATCAGCTTCCAAGAAGTTAGGTGTCCTATGGCGTCTTCGTCCATTTTTCTCTCCCTCCCAGCTGCTTGCTCTGTACAAGGGCCTTATCCGCCCGTGTATGGAGTATGGCTCTCATGTCTGGGGATCCACACACAGCTTTACTAAACAAGGTGGAATCTAAAGCTTTTCGTCTTATCAACTCTTCTCCTCTAACTGACTGTCTTGATTCTTTAAGTCACCGCCGCAATGTTGCATCTTTATCTGTCTTCTACCGCTGTTTGCATGCTGTCTGCTCTTCTGAACTTGCTAACTGCATGCCTTCCCCTCCTGCGGCCTCGCTGCACAAGACTCTCTACTTCTTCTCATCCCTATTCTGTCCATCTTCCTAATGCAAGAGTTAACCAGTATCTTCACTCCTTCATTCCCTACACTGGTAAACTCTTAATGGATGTGGGTAACATGAAAGACACTGGCAGTATGTCTGTGGGTTGAATGCTTGAAATATTAGCTTTTCCAAAAAAATGAAAGATTAACATTGAATATAGGAAGTCCTTGTTTTTAGATGGCATTTTATGTTTTAAAGTTTAAACTAATAAATAATCGTGTTTTAGCTGAATGATGAGCTGTGCAAGGCTTTCGGCATCAAGAGGAGCATCACATCAGCATACCATCCCTAAACGAATGGCTTGGCCGAGAGGACGAACCGGACCTTCAAGACTAGGCTTACGAAGTTGGCCAACAAAAGTTGGAGAAACTGGCCCAACTACATCGAACAAATTGCATATAGCATGAAAACACAGAAGCAGAAGGGCACAGGATTCACACCATATCACCTGGTATATGGCTTTGAACATCTCCCCATTGACCAGGTGAACATCACCATGCTAGTTTTAACTTATTTGAAAAATTTATTATATGTTTATTATTTATTATTTTAATATATATATATATATATATATATATATATATATATATATATATATATATATATATATATATATATATATATATTATATTTTATTTTGTTTTACATACTCGTTTCCTGCAGTACGACCCACTGATTGATCATCAGTTACTATGTACTGTTGCATGTCATACAACAGTTTTCACTCACATCGTACTGTTAATTGAAATTACATTATATAGTAAAATATGTAGAAGGACATGGTATACACTGATTCATAAATAATATGAAGCCTATCTCATTTGCAGTGTTGTAAAATTTTTTTGAAAAATAGTTTTCTTCTTCAGTCGGCTCACACGACGGCGTCATGACCAGCTGTGTGGACCGTGTGGCGTCTGGGAAAAAAGCTAAATTTTCACCATTACAGCTATTATTTCACCTTGACGTGTTGTGAGGAGGAAGAATAGCTTGTTCACCTCCTGCCCTGATTGAGTGCCCAGCCGTTGGTGTTGACTCTAGCCTGGAGAATGACCTAACGTTGGGGGAGAAGGACTGGGCCGAGACTGCTGAGGACCTGAATGTAAACAATAACAATACCGGCCCACGTGTCAAGAGGATGAAAGTTAGCCAAGCCAAAGCTACTACCATGAGGGATCCCATAATGACTGCCATGGAAGCTGCTGGTATGGAGCAGGATATGATGATTGAAGACAGTAGCAGTGCAGGTGATGAGGCAGCTGATGTGAACCGTGATGTGGTAGGCGAGGACGATGGTGATGCAGGTATGGAAAGAGTCATGTTGGTATTCCAAAAAAAATTGCAAACTTACATTGGAACAAAAGTACATTTGGTACATGGCGCTATTAAGGCAACACCCTGAATGTAAACCTCTTTTTAAGGAGGGAAGAAATGCCCCATATATAACTCTAAATCAATGACAGCATTATAAAAAACTGATAACGGATGGTTTTCAGGGAAAAGTTATGAAACCCATGGCTGATTTGCGTCGTACTGTGATCATTTTTGACGTCCCAACGTATATCGATGTAAATTTGTTGCAATGTCCTCCAGGATTCCAGTGGCTGAAACGACGAATGGTAGGGAAATACCCACGGCCTCAACTTCTAGCTGCAGTAACGGGACCTGTTGACTCAGAAGTTCTCCTTATTGGAGTTGGCAGGAAGAAAGTTGTTCCCTTTGTGCCAGAGCCCGACCTGTGTGACCGATGTAGTAATTGGGGACACACCGTTGTCGTACTACATTTTTGCGTTGTCGATACTGTGCTGGAGGTCATCTTTCTAAGGAGTGTTTGGAGAAAATACAACAAAATGTAGCTGTACAGCCAAAGTGCTGTTGTAACTGCGGAGGGTGCCACAATGCAAGTTCTCAAATCTGCCCTAGGAAACCACGTCACAACAAAGCTCAACCATCAAGTGTGTCTCGTAAGCCTACTACTGTATATCAGCCTGTCCCTCCACCTACGAGGCCTGCTTGGAACATCGCATCATTGCAAGAAGACTTTCCTTCATTACAACAGGAGAAAACAACAACTTCTATGGATTCTAGGGTAGAAACACTTTCCCTTCCTCAGTTAACAAATAAAGTGAATGCACAGACTGATGCACAGGTACGACTGAGTCTGGCAGTGGAAAAACTCACTACTATGCTAAATGACAGTATTGAGGAATTACGAGCAGATAGAGTAAGATCTGAAAAGAGGATGAAGGAATACACAGTGACTAAATTTAAAGAGGTTGTGCAACAAAGCATCCAGACAGTCCAACAGGAAGTACAAGAATCTGTGAAACAAGACATGAAGAATGTTCGTCAAGAAGTTCAGGAGTTTGTGCGACAAGACATGCAGGCTATTCGACAAGAAGTGCAGGAATTTGTGCATCAAGACATGCAGAAATTTCATCAAGAAGTGCAAGAAACTGTGCGGCAAGAAATACAGAAGGTTAATTGTCAGCAAGCACAGGTTTTTGTGTCTATCATGGTAAGTTATGAGGTCAAGAGAGCTATGGTGACAGCTGCTAAACATCTGCCTGAATTAAAGGCTGGCTTAAGGACGAAGTATTGGGATGAGTTTTTGAGTAAGATTCGTAGCACCAAATCAATTCAAGAAGTCTGGTATCATGTAAAGAGAGTTAAAGGTAAGAAAACCTCTGTAACCAGTGATTCTCATCCTACGAAAATAGTCAAAGAGCTTATTGAACAATGGAGTGTTGCTTCTGCTTTGTCCAGTCTTCCTGTAGGGCACAGAATTTCTCTAGCAGAACATCGGTTACAAAAGCTACAATTAGTTAATCATAACGTTCACCTGGATGATGATACTTGTGTATTCATAACGATGGATGAATTATTATATGCTGTCAAAAGAGGTAAATCTACAGCACCTGGTGAGGATGGTCTCACATATGACACTATAAATGCTCTGTTGAATATTGAAAGAGATAATCCCATACTAGATATGTGTAACATGTCGTACAAGAATAGTGTGTTACCCTCAGCCTGGAAGTCAGCCATAATTATACCTGTACCCAAGAGTGATGGAAAATTTAGACCCATCTCTCTTACCAACTGTCTATGCAAAATGATGGAAAGAATTGTCTTACGTAGGTTAATTTATAAAGTTAGTGATAAAATGTCTGAAAATTTATATGGCTTTATGAAGGGGCGTGCTACTAGTGACTGTTTTGTACACTGCTTAGCTAACACTAGTGCTACTTGTCAAGTCTATGTGGATTTGAAAGGTGCATTCAACAAAGCTAATAAGGAAGTCATACTAGAAGAACTTGTATTACAGGGTGTCAAAGGAAAGTTATTAGGATGGATACGTGACTACTTGAGTTGTAGAAAAGGTAAAGTCTGGTTACAAGGCATATCATCAGAAGAGGAAACATTTGAGTTGGGTACCCCTCAAGGGGGTGTTTTAAGTCCTATGTTGTACAATATACTTATGGATAAGATTGCTAGATTTGAATTTACACTGGGTACCAAAGTTATCATATATGCTGACGACATACTTATGCAATGTGATTCTCCTAAAACACTTAGCAAGGCTGTAAATGAGCTTGAACAACTATGTGTGTCCATGGGGCTTGTCATAAATGAAAATAAAACTAAGTTTCAAGAAAAACAGAAGTGTAGGAAACCTATTGTAAATGGTGTGAAGATTGAGCGTGTCCTTAACTATAAATATCTGGGTGTACAATTAGGTTACAGGAATGCGAATTATTGTATTGAATATGTTAAAAATATGTGTGTAACTAGACTAGCACCTCTCAAAGTTCTAGCAAAAATAGGGTCAGGTGTTGGTTTGCCTGTTCTTAGAATGTTTTATATATATATATATATATATATATATATATATATATATATATATATATATATA
Organism: Portunus trituberculatus; assembly: GCF_017591435.1. Lineage (NCBI taxonomy): Eukaryota > Metazoa > Arthropoda > Malacostraca > Decapoda > Portunidae > Portunus > Portunus trituberculatus. The sequence continues at coordinate 161,846 of NW_025541581.1, read as the reverse complement.
TATATATATATATATATGTGATCAGATCTCTTATAGACTATGCTTCCCTTGTGTTGGTTCAATTCAATTCTCAGCAGCTTAGATGTCTAGAAGTTATACAAAACAAAGCCATGAGAATAATTTTAGGATGTGCTACTACTACTAAGATAGAGGTATTAAGGAGATAATTGAGTCTACCCAGTAAGAGAAAAGAAGAAATAACGTGCCGTACAGTATGTCGTATAGTGTGTAATGGTACAAACTCTCTCCAAAGAGATATAATGACTTTATGTAATGGTGATGATGTAACCAGCAACCCATACCTTCGAAAAATTTGTAGGGTTTTGCAGAACTTTGATGTTATGGATGAATTTAAGGTGTTTATAAAAATAAATTGCTGTACTGCTTGGAGCTCATATAATGTTAATATTGATATTGAAAAGCTAAGTAAACCAAAAGAACAGTGGTGTAAATATGAGTTTAAAGCACACTTTCTTGGAAAGTTGTTGCAGTACCCACGTAGAATGATGGTACATATGTATTGTGATGGCTCAGTTGAGGGTACCAAGACAGGATGTGGGGTGTTTGTACGGGAATTTTCTACTCCTGTTGAATTTAAAGACTGAATTTTCAAAGAGATTGCCTAATAACCTGTCATCAACCAGAACCGAACTATATGCTATCCTGGAAGGCCTTGATATTGTTTCATGCATGGGTAAAAATATTTATTTTTTCATAGATAGTCAGAGTGCATTGTATGAGCTTGTGTCTTCATCCCCTGCAGACTGTGATATTACAAACAGGTGTTTAACTGTTATACATTATCAGGAGAAAAACAATATACATGTATATTTTATATGGGTTCCATCTCATATAGGCTTATATATCTTAATGAAAAAACAGATAGTCTTGCTCGAAGAGCAGTTAGAGATGATGACAGCGTACCTGATAGTGAATGTACATATAGTCGTATAAGGTCAATCCTTAGGACTAATGTTTTTGCTACCATTGATAATGATGTCGCGGGACTTCTTATTTGTCATCGGCAACTTTTTTTTTTTTTATTAATTTTTGGTCTTGCCAAAAGATGCGGATCGTTCCCCTGACCTCCAAACTATTTTTACTTTTTTTATTTTTTTTATTTTTTATTTTTTTTAACCTCTACGGATCGCCAAAAATTCAAAGGTAACGGGTTTTTTCTCACCTCCGTACGAATTAATTTTCCCACCTTTTTATTTTGGCTCTAACTCAAAAAGTTATGAACCGATTTTTATAAAACATACATAATTCGATCGGCCCCCGCTTTAAAAGTATTTTCCCAGCGATTCAGCGCTTTTTGATATTTCTCTATGGAGTTAGGAGAATAAGTGTAGTAACTTCTGTAAGTTACTATAAGGCTCCATTTTCAACTCAAGGGAAATCCGAAGTCACTCCCCAATCCCTTACTGTACCCAAACTAAGGCTCATTGGGACTTGAATTTTGGATATGATGCGCGCAAAACATTCACAATCATCATATTAGCGTTTCAAGTTTCTAACTTTAATTTGAAGGGGGGTTATGCCCCCCTAACCCAAAACTTCTCTGGTAACATTGGCTGACTCGCCTCCTTTTAGAGCCTCTTGGGGTGAGCGACATCAATTAGCAGGTAGTACTTGATGTGCTTATCCATATCCCCGACCTTTCAAACTTCTAACTCAAAAAAAGACCTTGGATCACCTCACCCAAAAATCTCTGGTAACATAAAAATGGCTCACCTCCCATTTTTACTATAGGCTCTGGTAACAAAGTGAGCAGAATGAAGTCTATGATAATTATTTTGGGAAATTCGTCAAAAATTCAAGAAATTTTATACAACAGTCTAACTAGTACCGTTGTAATGACAGTGAGTCAGAAGCTCCACAGCGACACCAGTCACAACATGAGTAAGCTCTCACCTGAAATATATGCAGAATTTATTGTAATGTATAATTTATTGTAATGGGTCAATCACTAGTGATTTTTGTTTATCTAACATGTCTTTTCATACATTTCAGAAACTTGAAGTAAAAAAAAAAAAGAAAGTGTCACCAAGAAAAGCACGTCGTGCATCAATAGGACTCAGCAGTGGAGGGTAATTATCCTGAAGTTTTGATTATTATTATTATAATTTTTTTTTCTTATTTTAATTATGCTGAATATTACTAAGTCTTTCCTGTTCTTTTCCTCATCTATTTCAGGAGTCTGACAACCGGCTCCTTGCTATCTGCCTTGCCAGAGGACATGAGTCTTGTGTCGTCCTCTTATCACTCGTCGTTGACGTACAAAGAAGGCACCAAGGACTTAGAAAGTGGCGAAAAAATCCAGACAGCAATGCTGTATATGGACCTGATTAAAGCGATCCGATCCTGTGATGTGTATAACACGAAAGGATATCACTTCATTAGATGGAGTTCGGTGAGGGACTACATGATAAAAGTTAACAAAGAATATGCACAATTTACTGAAGATCAATTAAGATATCGCTATAAATATTTCAAAGCTAACACACGTAAAAATAAGTAATTATTTTTAATATTTTGTAGTGTCATTTTAAGGCATCCATTGCATTATCATTTCCTATGTGGACTTATTTTTTTATGCTTGTGTTATTAGAACAAGTAATGCATTTGGAAGTGTTGTGCCTTATAGTTATAAGGCATTTTTCTATATATATGTAATTAGAATAAGTGTTTCATTTACAAGTATTTTTTTCAGTGAAATTGTAATTTTAAGGTATGCATTGTATTATCATTTCTTATGTGTACTTAATTTCTTATGCTTGTGTTATTAGAACAAGTAATGCATTTGTAAGTGTTGTGCCTTATAGTTATAAGGCATTTTTCTATATATATGTAATTAGAATAAGTGTTTCATTTACAAGTATTTTTTCCAGTTAAATTGTAATTTTAAGGTATGCATTGTATTATCATTTCTTATGTCCCATGTGTACTTAATTTCTTATGCTTATGTTATTAGAACAATTTGCAAGTGTTGTGCCTCATAATTATAAGATATTCTTTATAATTACAAAAAGGATTTCAGTTACAATTATTTTTTCATGTTCTTCATTATAGGGGTAAGATGGTCTTTACATATATAATTAGAAGTATCAGATTCATAAGTATGATCATTATATTTTCAAGAATTTATTGTAATATCAAAAAAAGCTACAAGTGTAGTTATCAATTTAAGAAAAATATATATGATAAACTATGTTATTAAACATTGTTCTTGATGTGTCAATTTCTTCATTAAAAATAATAAACTGCATAATTATAAGTAGTGGATTATTGACCCTAACCTTCCTTGTAGTTCAGTTTTAGATTATTATTATTTCATGTAGAGAGAGAGAGCGCTGTAGGGGACGGACGTGTGTGTGAGGCTCCTGCTTGTGGTGTATTTTGTGTGGGTGAACGACAGTGTACGCCCTTAAGGAAGTGTTTCAGTGAAGTAGCTCTGTTTGTGCTGTACAGTGTGAAGTGCAGATAAGAGAGAGGTGCTACAGTGCAATAGAAAATTAGATAATTTAGTGACAAGTGTCTCGTAGCGATTGTGAGTGCACGTGTGTGAGCCTACCCGCCCGTGACCTGTCTCACCTGACGCCACACTCAGGCCACCTGGCTGGAATTCCCAAGGGATCCATAACCCCACCCCCAGTCTTCCCCTCCCGGGCAGTTAGTCTCTCTCTCTCTCTCTCTCTCTCTCTCTCTCTCCCATACACTTTAACCTCTCACCACCTCTGCGTAGAGGAAGAAGTGTAACGTCGTCAAAATGGTAGCACACCAAAAAATTGGGAGGATTGGGCACCCAGGCTATAAGCCACGAAGATGGTGTGCTGTTTGTGGCCTGTCTGCATCAAAAAGCCATCCCTACGTCTGCTGTGATGGTGAAACAGACTGCCGCAACGTATGCCACATCGCATGCCTGGGTGACAGGGATGCATACACGTGCGACGTAACCCAGCAGCTACGCCAAGAGGCCAACATTGACGCAGCAGTTGTGTACGAAGATGAAGATGTCGAGGAAACACCTGACACCCCAGCCCTCCTCCTTTCCCCTGTGGATGACATCGACGCACCTACCTTCAGTGAGGACGTGGACAACGAACGTCAAGAATACATGGCGATGGATAGGGAGGAGCTTGTATCCCTCACTTTATGCCTAAAACAAGAAGTGATGGGAAACAAGAACGTTATCCAGTCACTTACCCTACAACGTGACTGGATAATAGAGAAAAAGGCTCAGATGCTGGATATCTTTGAATTCATCGAGACATTGAGTCGCGCGACGCAAGAGATGCTGACGCGAGAAGAAGCACCCGCACCATAGGTACTTCTACCGCTGGCTCATGGATCGACAAGTCATGGGAGAAAGCATGTAGATCATCGGAGAGGTGGAGACAATGGTGGGAGTCAGAAAACACGAAACGTCTCCCCCCCAGCCGTGTCGGATTAACACCTCCCACACTCTCCACCGCCACCAATACCTCACCCACCATTGCTGCCGCCACCACTGTAGCCGCCACCATCGCTGCCGCCACCTCCACCACCCCCATCACCTCCCTCACCCCAAATCCCGCTAACAACGGTGCCCTTCCCACCGCCACAAGCTCCACCTCGACTACTGCCTCGCCATCTACGCCTCCCGCTCAACACAACAACCAGGCAGCAGCAAGAAACCCCACTAATAATTCAGGTGGAAGGAAGAGACAAGCAAAAAAGAGCCACACGGGTAGAGGAGCGAGAATGACCCCACCTGCTGCTCAAAATGCCCCCCTACCTAGGCCTCGCCACCCCCCTCCTCCAAGGGCCGAAGAGGCTGTGAGTACTGCCTGCGCCCAGGACACTCGAGGGAAGAATGCTTCTCACGGATAGCAGACGCCAGACAGGAAGCCATCCTGAGAAGGGTCTTGGCTGAAGGGAGGAGAAACGGGTACGCCCCACACCCCCATCCCCCAGCGCCCTTTCGTGGTGACTCCGGATGGCAACACAGGCAATGGGAGGAGCAGCCGAGGTCCCAGCGGGGATGGACCTCGGCCCTTTGGGAGAGCGAATACTAACAGCACTCCTCGCCATAACAGCAACCCGCCAGCACCAAGAAACGTCGGCCACTCCCCTCTTCTCACGGTTGTCTCTGCCAACGTGAGAGGGCTTCGTAGCAACATTGCTGATCTCTCCTACAACTTTGTACTACGACAAAAAGCCGATATTGTGGCGGTGAGCGAAACGTGGATGAGTGACACTGTGGAGCCGTCATTTGGCAAAATAAAAGGCTACACGAAGTGGGTGAGGAAGGATCGTATCGGCAGGGCAGGTGGAGGTGTGGCTGTTTGCTTTAAAAATGGCCTCCAGACTCAGGAACTGTCAGTAGACCTTCCTCGGCAAATGGAAGCACTTTTCTTCCGAATAGTGCTGACTGACAACAGTGGCTTGCTGCTCTGTGTACTATATCGCCCCCCCAGGCAAGGCCGTTTCTCGCTTGACTTCCTGGCGGAGGAGATGGACAACTTGCTCCAACGCCATGGCTGCAAGAACGTCCTCATCGTGGGAGATCTAAATTTTCATCTCGAGCAGCAAGCTTACAACAACTTAGTGACAGTGTCCGGCCTCACCAACCACGTCACATTTCAGACCCACGAAAGAGGAGGCCTGCTCGACCCAGTATTATCAGACCTCCCGGAAGAAAGAATATTGTGTCAGCAGCTGGATAAAGTGGGTAGTTCGGACCACCACGCCGTACTGACGAAGATCCAGCTACATGTGGCGAGGGAAAAAGCTGCACCTCGAACCATCTGGCTATGGGAGCAAGCCAGCTGGCGTGACATGAGGGGCGCACTGACAGCCACAGACTGGCAGACGGTGCTCACGGGAGACGCGGAGGAGATGACTAACGCTCTCACCTCAATCCTGACCACACTACAGGACCGCCACGTCCCTCACCGCACATACCTCGCCAAGGCCACAAACCCCCAATGGTTTGGCTTCCGCTGTCAGATAGCTGCCGAAGCCAAGTATGCAGCATGGAGGAGATACAAGCAGCGTCCGTCACAACACAACCTCGCCATGCACCGAGCTGCTTGTAAGAGAATGACTGACACCTCCAAGTGGGCGAGGAAACACTAGGAGCAAGACCTCAGGAGAAAGCTCACAGGCCCAGGAGTTGGAGATAAGACGTGGTGGACACTGGTCAAGGAGAGGCAGGGTGTGATGCGGCAGGAGAGTGTGCCCCCCCTCACCAGGCAGGACGGAACCACTGCCTCAAGCAGTGATGACAAGGCTGCACTCCTGGCAAAATTATTTGCAGAAAAAATGCAGGTTGAGAGCCCCACACGCCCCCCTCCAGTGCTACCCCGGGAGACAGCGCACACCATCACCTCAATACCCATCACCACGGAGCTGGTGGAAAAAGCACTCGGGCAACTGGACGCAGGGAAAGCCACGGGCCCAGATGGAATCAGCCCCCGGGTGCTGAAACAATGTGCCAGGGAACTGTCAGTGCCTCTTGCTGCTATTTTTTCTGCCTGCCTGGCAGAGAAAAAGTGGCCAGCATCCTGGAAGGAGGCATACGTGGTCCCTGTGCATAAAAAAGGGTCCAAGTCTGACCCAAGGCACTACCGACCCATCTCCCTGCTGTGTGATGGGTAAGGTGGCAGCCGTCATATGGCAGCACCTGGATGAACACCAGCTTCTCTCACCCCACCAGTTTGGGTTTCGGCCAGGTCGATCTACTTCCGATCTCCTTCTCCTACTCTCCCAGGAATGGCAGGACACCCTTGACGAAGGCCTGGACACGCTCGTAGTGGCCCTTGATATCGCAGGGGCTTATGACCGAGTGTGGCATGCGGGTCTTCTGACTAAGCTCCAAGCCAAGGGCATCGACGGCGGTCTCCTGAAGCTACTCGAGGATTACCTCCAAGGAAGGACGCTTCGAACCGTCGTCAATGGGCGGACCTCATCACCCACCAATATAGGAGCGTCAGTTCCACAGGGCTCAGTGCTTGGCCCAGTCCTGTGGAATGTGTATATAGACGATCTCCTGCGCCAGCTTCCTGCAGTCAAGGCTTACGCCGACGACTGCACAATCTCCCTCTCCTACTGCCGCCAGGACAGCCAGCGCGCCGTGGCCAACATCAACCGCCAGCTGAAGGCAGCAGAAGAGTGGGGGAAGGTGTGGCAAGTCACCTTCGCGCCGGACAAGACACACGCCATGGTCATCTCACGATCCCCTGCCGCCTCTCAGGCCGTGGAAGGACAACTACAGTTTGAGGGCGAGCAGCTGCCTCTCCAGGAACACATCAAGATCCTGGGAGTCACCATGGATCGTGAGCTGCGCCACGACACCCACATCACGTCTGTAGCCCGCCAGACCTCTCAGCGTGTGTCAGCCCTGCGCAGGATGGCTGGCAGTCTGCACTCGCGAGGCATCCTCACTCTACAGGGCACAAATCCGTCCCTGTATGGAGTACGGTGCCTTGACATGGATGTCCAGCGCCCATACCCACACCAGCCGGCTCGACGCGATACAGAGGCGCGCTCTTCGTCTATTGGGGGAAGACGAGGAGAGCGTGGCAAGTATCACGTCATTGGAGCACCGGAGGGACGTGGCAACCTTGACGGTGTGCCACAAAGCTCAAGTGCTGCATACACCTCACTTCTCCCGCCTCAGCCTGCCGCCACACCCACCCGGGAGAAATACGAGGCAAGCAGCGGATGGGGACCAGCAGGTACTGGTGCCTCTCTCCCGCTCCTCACAACACCAGCGAACATTCAGAGCCAGGGCAGCGCGCCTGTGGAATCAGTTCACGGTGGCCACACCTGCTGAGGTAGCGGGACTACCAACTCAGCAGACAAAAGTGGCTGCCAATGTCTGGAGAAGCGCTCTCCCTACCCGGCTAGTGCTGTGAAGTGTAGTGCAGTGAGTGAGGTGTCAAAACAATATACTAACGAGAAAAAGACGTTTAGAATAGTTCCTTGCCAACACAAGGAGCTTTATGTCTAAATCTCCTTCTGTACCTGATTTATTGTAAAATTTATAAGTGTAAGATAATGTTTAAATAATAAAAAAAAAAAAAAAGTAGAGAAGTAGTAGAAAGTATCTGAAATGAGTGAAAACGCCAACAAACCCATTATTGGATTATTGACCCTTGCCTTCCCTTCCGTGTACATCCCATAGATTATTGAGATCAATATTAATAATAATTTTTTATTTTCTTTTATAACTTTTTTTTGGATGATTGGATTTGGGTGACACTTGCACATAAGTTGTTTCTAGACAGTTTCCAATCCTTTCTTACGAGTGTAATTGCATTCAGGTGATTGGATCATGCTAAAGTACCATTAAAATTTAACAGAGAGATAGAGTATTGAAACTCATACAGAAGAACAGTTATGATAAGGGTACTGCACTTGCAAAGTCTCATTGGAATTAAATTAACAGTTTTTTTTTTAAGAAAATAAAATAGATTACGGTTGCGATGATCGGTGAAGAGCGCGGAGGTTAAACAGGGAGGAGACGGCACGGAGTTTACAACTCCTCAATAACTACTCTAATATTACTCACAGACTAAGCAAGCACACACGCCAGAGACAGTTATGATAAGCGAAGTGCATATGCAAAGTTTCAATGGCATCACTCAAATAGTTTTTTTTTTAAAGAATTTAAATATTTTTTTTGCGCTGCGTGAGGCGGCGATAGGAGGTTAAGTCGCGTGGAGACGGCACCGCGCCGATACCTACCGCTAACTGCCCTAATATTACTCACAGACCTTTCAAGCACACACACAGCAAAGAGTTTGATAAGCGAAGTGTTCATGCAAAGTCTCACTGGAAGAAATCCAATACTTTTTTTTTAATGAATATTTGTTTTTCTTCACTTGGTTCAGCAAGGAGGTTAAATAGGTAAAGCAAAAGGAAAATTACCCTACCTACCATAACTCCCTTCATATTAGTCACAGACTATGGAAAACGTCATTTAGCCTAGAAAATATCGAAAACAAAAAAAAAAATAAATAAAAAAAACATTTTTTTTAAATAATAAAAAAAAAAAACTAATGTACTGATTTTAATGAAACTTAACATGACGCTTATTGAACTCACACATGCATATTTCGTGTTTTTTTTAGGCTTACACTAATAATAGTTTTGAAAATAGTTTTTTTTTCTTTTTCTTTTTGCTTAGATTTGAATGAAAAGTTCACAAAAGTTATTTTTTGTAGAAAGATAACATAATTTGGAATTTCAATGTTCTAAATGTGTTAGCTCATAGTGAACTCTTTTTTTCGGCTTTAATAACATTTTGTATAATCGCTGTGAGGTTGAAATTAGTATCAGCGGATAGTGCGTGAGTAGTTTGATTATATAATGTGTTACAAGCCGATTCCATGAATATTTAGTATTTTTTAGACAATTAAATGTTCCAACTGAGCCGTCCAGCGATGTCCCAGAGGGGCTCACTTTTACCAGAAAATTTTTGGATAGGAAGTGATTTCACCTATCTGGAAATCATGGAAAAAAAAATTGAAAACCTACGGCTCACCATATGTGGTGAAAGCCTGTAGAAAGAGCATTAGACGACCCATAACTTATCGCTGACACCACGCTCCTGTAAATATAAAATGTAGAAATTGACGTGAGATATATTAATAACTAATATTTTACATCCTGTCAAAGCATTTCCAAACGATATCACCCAGTTACTTACAAATCATCCCTGAAACATTTTTGTGGCACAGCTGGAACTTTGAAAACGTCCAGAGTTGATGGCTGATCTCTGAAAAAAAAGTAAAACGTCAAATAATCATAATGATATCACTAGTGAATAGTGAATTATTTGGTGCATGATATATCCAAGAATAACTTACTCCTGTTTTTCAAGTCAGTTCACGTTGTGCCTTTTGTGCAGGGAATGACTCCTGCACTGGTTGTGGGTCATCGGTCTCACTCTCTTGTGTCTGTCTGTAGTCATTAAAGAAAAAAAAAGATGCAGTTAAAATATCTGTGTATTTACGCACGTATATGCCAATAACAAAGAAGATCTTATATCTATAACTCACGTTTCTAAGCTACACATATGAAGGGAAGATGAGGATTTGGACTAAATAAATACCATAATAGTGGGTAATAATCCCACTCCAGTACTGCTACTCGGTACACAACTACAGGCAAAAAAGAAGAGAGAGAACTACAGGAAAAAAAAGAAGAGATACAATTTCAGTTACAACTTAAAAGGCAGGAGAAAGAGTCAGAAATTCAGGAGTTAGCCCTACGAAATGACGCTAAGTTTAGAGGGGAAGAAATAGATATAAAGAAAAAGTTAGCAAGCTTTAATCCCGCTACAGCTGCTCCGCTAGTTTCCCCTTTTGATGAATCTGATGTTGACGGGTCATTTCGCGCTTTTGAGAGCATTGCTAATAGGAATAAATGGCCCAAGATCAGTGGGTGTCTCTCCTTGTCCCTAAGCTAGTAGGAAAAGCTTATAGGGTATACAACGGCCTTAGTGATGAGGTAGAATATGAAGAGATCAAAGGTAACATTCTAGACGCTTACTCTATAACTTCTGACAGATACAGACAACAGTTCCGAAAGCATGTGAAACCAGACTCTCACACCTATGTTGAATTTGCTAGTGAGAAACTAAGACAATTTAAGAAATGGTTAGCCGCCCTTAACATTACCACCTTTTCGGAGTTGCTCATTCTAATTGTCCTGGAAGAATGGAAGGACAAGTTACCCTTTAATATTCTGAGGCATGTGAAAGAACGGGGAGAGAGTGATCTTATGTCTGCCGCTAAAGTGGCTGATGCGTTTGCTTTGTTGATGGGATCCCTGGGTAGTAGAGGTCGTGGTTTTGGGGGCGCGGGTGGTAAGCCGACCGGATTATCACCAAATGCATATAATTCCCCCTGGTGTACATACTGTAAAAAACCAGGACACACGATCCAGAAATGTAGACACCCAAATTGCAAGGCCTCTCAACGTCAACTTTCTTTTCTGGCCCCTAAACCTAACACATTTTGAGAACAAGAAACTAGTAGCCCTAGCTAACCCTGTCAACTCTCCTCTAGAATTTTATGATTCGTACATGTATCAAGGTAAAGTGTCCCTGACTGATGGTAAAGACAAGGCAATTAAGATTCTGCGTGATACAGATGCTGCCCAATCCATCTTAAGGGAAGATGTCATCCCTAACATCAAACAGGCTTTCACTGGGGAGAAGGTGATCCTTACAGGTCTCGAATCGCAGCTCTCCTATCCCTTGGCTAATATTAGCTTACAGTGCCCGTTCATTTCAGGAGAGGTTGTGGTAGCCATTAAACCTGGTGAACTGCCAGTACCGGGTGTACATCTCGTACTGGGTAACGATCTTGCGGGTAACTTGGCTGTTCCTAACTTAATTGTTCTTGATTCTCCCTTAACAGAAAGTCCCACTAAGACCCTGGACGAAACATCCCCTCATTTCTTCCCAGTGTGTGCAGTCACCAGATCTCAGTCCAAGTCCCCTGCCCTTTCACCACCTCCTCCACCAATGATTGCCTCTACTGACAACTTGTACAATAACATCATTTCAAAGAAGAATTTGATTAATGCTCAGGAACAGGATCTCACTTTGGCTAAGATCAGACATGTTGCCAGTGAGACAAAGGATATGTCTAAATTGCCTTGTTTTTATTATCAGGAAGGAGTCCTGATGCGTGCCTACAGACCTCCTGAACTGAAACAACTAGGTCAGAAACACATCAAGTTGTCATCCTCTTGTCTGTAAGACCAACCATTATTGAACTAGCTCATGATGGATTGTCAGGTCATCTAGGCATCCAAAAAACCTTCAAAAATTTTTTTGGCCAGGAATGAAAAAGGATGTGTCACACGTAAGCCTAACGAACGCCTTGTTCTAGCTCCTCTAACGCCTATTCCAGTTCCGACGGAGCCCTTCGAAAAGATCGTTCTAGACTGCGTAGGGCCCTTACCCAAAACCAAACGAGGGAATCAGTATTTGTTAACCCTCATGGATCCCACTACCAGGTACCCTGAAGCATTCCCTCTTAAGAACATCACATCAAAGACCATTGTAAAACATCTAATAGATTTTTTCACCTTGGTAGGAATTCCAAAACAAATTCAGTCTGACAAGGGTAACAATTTCACTAGCAATTTTTTCCAACATATAGTGAATGAGCTAAACATCGACCATGTAACCTCCTCGGCTTACCACCCCCAATCCCAAGGCTGTCTGGAGCGGTTTCACCAAACATTAAAATCCATGATGAAGTATTGCTTGGAGCATCAAGGAGACTGGGATGAAAGTATTTCTTTTCTTCTCTTCGCTTTAAGAGAATCTCCTCAAGATTCTTTAGGTTACTCCCCTTTTGAATTACTCTATGGTAGACAGATCAGGGGGCCTCTCAAAATATTAAAGGATCAATGGTTTACTCAAAATATTCCTTCAAGCCCCAGTGTGTTACATCAGTAACCTTAAGAATAAAATAAGTGAAGTCAGACCTTTTGCTAAATCAAACTTCTTCAAATCTCAAACTAAAATGCAAAATAATTCTCTTCCCAAATCTGTCATGAGAAGTTTCAAACCAGATAAGGTTTTACTTTTTCTCCCCACTCCAGGCAATGCTCTTCACAGTAAGTTCATGGGACCTTATGTTGTGGCTCAAAAACTAAGTCCATTAAATTATGTGGTCCACACTCCTGACCGTCGTAAGGATTCCCAACTAGTTCATATTAATCTAATGAAACCTTACCACTCCAGAGAACCAGAGGATGACTTGTCTCGCACTGTACCTGTATGTCTGGTAGGAAAGGAGTCTGGTCCTGTGCCCCCCGAGGAAGAGTCCGACATCGAATTCCTCTTCTCGTCACCTAAAGGACGCCCCTCAAACAGTCAAATCATGTCCAAACTTGATGAGGTTTTACTTTCCTTAACACCTTCACAACAGTCCGATCTTAAGAAGTTATTGCTAGACTTTTCAGAAATCACAGGTGACCTTCCAGGACTTTGTACTACTATTCAACATGATATAACTTTAATATCTAATGATATCAAGCCTATAAGACAACTAGCCTATCGCATTTCACCCATTAAAAGAGACTTGATGAAAAAAGAGGTAGACTATCTGCTCTGTCATTACCTTGCAGAACCTAGTATCCCCCTGGGCTTCTCCCTGCCTGTTAACATCTAAGCCAGATGGTAGTAGTCGATTTTGCACCGACTACAGGAAATTAAATTAACTGACGGTGCCAGACTCCTACCCATTGCCTTTGATAGAGGACCTTATAGATAGCATAGGAGTAGCCAAATTTGTAACCAATATATATTTACTTAAAAGTTACTACCAGATTCCCCTCTCGGACAAGGCCCGAATAATATCCGCCTTCATCACCCCCTTCGGACTATACCAATACACAGTGATGCCCTTTGGCTTGTCTAATGCTCCAACCATCTTCCAGAGGGCTATAAATTACATCACCCAGGACCCCGACCTGTGACCATGACTTCCAACATCTCAAGGCGTTCCTCTCCTCGGAGCCAGTGGTCTGGGGGGGGGGGGATTTAAAATTAGGCGCCGCAACGGCGGGGGTCATATGGCGCCGCTAAAATTCCTAATGGAAAACAAAAAGGTTTAAAAGAAAAATGATAAAATGACTAAAAGCAGGTAAAAACAATGAAATTTAAAGTAACTAAAAAAAAAAAAAAAAAACAATAAATTTAGATAAAACATTAAAATACATATAATAAAATAAAGCTCACAGGTTTGGGAGAAGGCCAGCTTCTCCTAAAAACTTAAAAACGTCATGGCCCTGAGCCAGACACTCTGGTCCAAGGACCTTTGATATATAATAGACACCGCTATCTCTACCGCGACAGCGGTAGAGGTAGCGGTGTCTTAAGTCATTCAAACTGGGGCACTCCACTAGTAGGTGCCGCTCCGTAAGCGTCACCAAGCAGTCATCACAGTAAGGCTGAGGGTGCCTGGTCAAGAGGTACCTTTGTGTAAGGTACGTGTGACCTATACGAAGTCGCGCCAATAAAGTCTGAGCACGGCGATCCCGGACATGGGTGTAGTAAGTCCATTGAGGGAGTGTGGAAGTAGTAATCTATCCTATTTTCAAGGTTGCGACCCCCGTTAGCCATCTCCTCTGCCAAAGTGCTGCAATCGCCACATGAATTGCATGAAATATATCTCGAAACGGAACAGGGGAAGGAGACGGAGCGCGACTTGCTGCCTCCTTTTCGAGGCGGTCTGCGTGTTCATTCCCTGGAACACCAACATGACCAGGGACCCAACAGAACCCAACACGATATCCTCGTTGGGTAAGAAGATATAGCCACTCCAGGGCTGATAAAATCAAAGGGTTAAGGGAGACAGTGCAAGAGAGAGCAGTAAGAGCACTGCGACAGTCACTAAAAATTGTAAAAGACGAAACCTAGGAATGAATCTCCCCGACGTCGTAGTAGGACCGTGGGCATGAATAAGCGTCTCCTGCAGAGTTGTCTGAGACTATTTGCACATCCAGCACCACGGACTGATGTCTGCCATATACTACGACTTCGGGTTTCCTCAATCCTGCGGTCGTTCTGATATGTTGGCTCCGTAAAGATCTTGCATGGCTTCTTTGAGAGCTGTTCAAGAAGAAGCCTGAGAACTTGGTCATGACGATGTGTTCTCAGGGGCCATCCTTGGGCATGATTGTAAGATGTGGCCTAGGCTCTTGATTCGGTCACAGGTCACTGGTGCTCCTGGGCGACCCCTAGAGGACCTCAATCTAGCATTTACCACCCCAAGGCGGGTCTTGATGGCATAGATGTAAGTGGAGCCCCTCATGAGCAGACGATGTTCCATCATCCACCCACTCACGAGTGGGTGGATGATAGAAGTCCGCCCCGAGTCTCCTGCCATCGGCGGAGGCATAAAGTTGTTCTTTAAGGGCATCAGCCTTCTTCTGCTCAACTGATGGTAAGCTGGGGATATCGTGTAGCAAGGCTTCCGCGATCCTCACAACCCTTGGGTCGAGACTTTTGGAAGATCTTTCAAGGGACCCTCTTCTAAGGAGCGGCACCAGAGCGGTGAACCAAGGCACTCCCAAGCCCCCGTCTCTGGTTTTGGTATATAATGCAGCGATGGGAGTGTCATGCGGAAGGTGTAATGCCTTTTTCACAAACTTCATTATTTCGGCGACAAACCGTTCTAAGGTGCCCATCGTGGCCCTCCCGACTGTACTGGTGCTTAGGAACTATGATGTTCTTAAGGGACCCCAAGATGTTGGGTCTCCTGCTGATGGTCAGAGCAATAGCGAAGGAACTGGCCCGATAGCAACTCGGTTGCTCAATAAGAATCAGTCCTGCCCAAACAAATAAGTGAGGGTGAGCAACTCAGAAGGGACTGGATCACACAGATTGGGGTCGTCCTTATGTGAAGCGTTTGAGAGGCGCCGTTGCTTCAACTATTGTCGTGAGCGTTCCATAGCCTTTAAGCCAGTGGTTGGTGGAAGCTACACTTGACTCAATAATGTGGTCAGTGTGGATGGAATTCGGCATGTCAGTGGCGAACGACGACGACTGCCTGCCTGCGGCTGCTGCTGCTACTCCTTATTACCTTGCCTTGGGACTTCGACTTGGTGGGGCCTATTGGGGGGGCCTTCACCCACGGAGAAAGTGCCAGCACACAGTCTTCTAAGTGGTAGTGCGATGCTCAATGCAACACCATATAAATCCGCGAACAAGAAGAGATATTATTATAAGCCTCGGTAATTCCTGACGAGCATGTGAGCACACTACATATAATAGTGCTGGGGTCGAGGGGGTAAAGGTAATAATGGTGGTGGTGGTGGTGGTTGTGGGTCGTCGGTTGTCTCGTTGCTTGGCGAGCTGATTGAGTTGGATTGACGGATTGTTTATGGGGTGTGTGTGTGTGCGTGCGGGCTAGGACGGGCTGTCCCTCATCTTATAAACACAAGACGTCCGTCCGACCGAGCGCGCACACGATGACACGCACTCCACTCCATCTAAAACCCTAACGAGGAATTCACGGAAGGGCACCACTGCTCTGGTAGAGCCTATTGTGTGTGTGTGTGTGGGTGGGCTTGGCAACCCCACCCAGCAGCGTCGCGACACAGCGTCGGGCGTTTACCTTCCCTACTATTATTACAAGAGTTTACTACTTATTATTAAGCTGAGGGTGTTAGTGAGACTTCACCCCATGATGCGAGAGAGTAAAACTCGGGAGAGGGAAAGAGAGAGAGAGAGAAAGAGAGGTGTCAGATTAAGCACCTTCCGTCAATTCCTCATTAGGGTGGTGGTGGAGCCTATTGTGGGTGGGCTTGGCAACCCCACCCAGGTGCTGCTGTTATGATGCAAAGGGAGCGTCGCGACACAGTGTCGGGCGTTTACCTTCCCTACTATTATTACAAGAGTTTACTACTTATTAAGCTGAGGGTGTTAGACTTCCTTCACCCCATGATGCGAGAGAGTAAAACTCGAGAGAGAGAGAGAAAGAAACAAGCAAGGTGTGAGAGAGAGAGAGAGAGAAATAAAGAGGGCAAGTG
This sequence comes from Portunus trituberculatus, assembly GCF_017591435.1. Classification (NCBI taxonomy): domain Eukaryota; kingdom Metazoa; phylum Arthropoda; class Malacostraca; order Decapoda; family Portunidae; genus Portunus; species Portunus trituberculatus. The sequence continues at coordinate 145,298 of NW_025541581.1, read as the reverse complement.
TCAATCAAGCATACACGCCTTGACGTGTATGGAGGGCAGCAGTAGAGCTGCTCTGGAGTATTGAGAAGGAGGAGGGGTTTGATGTTTGATGTGCGACTCTACTACGAGTGCCTTCATCATCACATTTTGCTACCTGGTTGATCCTGCCAGTAGTCATATGCTTGTCTCAAAGATTAAGCCATGCATGTCTAAGTACAAGCCGAGTTAAGGCGAAACCGCGAATGGCTCATTAAATCAGCTATGATTCATTGGATCTGTACCCACACTTACTTGGATAACTGTGGTAATTCTAGAGCTAATACATGCACCACGTCTCTGACCGCAAGGGAAGAGCGCTTTTATTAGTTCAAAACCGGTCGGGCCTCGGTCCGTCACCCCATTGTGTTGAATCTGAATAACTTTGAGCTGAGCGCACGGTCTCCGCACCGGCGCCGCCTCTTTCAAGTGTCTGCCTTATCAGCTTTCGATTGTAGGTTATACGTTCGATTCCGGAGAGGGAGCCTGAGAAACGGCTACCACATCTAAGGAAGGCAGCAGGCACGCAAATTACCCACTCCCCACTACTACCACTCGTAAGCGACGTAACCCTCAGGTTCTTTCAAGGTCGCCAACAGTGTATAATTTCCCCCACTGTAAGGGAATCTCTTCAGCAACTCCTTCTCCTCCTGTACCCAACCAAGTAGAATTTATAAATGGTAGATGTTATGTGTAACAGGGCGAGGCCTTAATACCCCCTAGAGAAACTGCCCACAAGGACAATTCCACCCACTTCTCTATGATGTATTAATGCCTCTCCACACGCCCTGTCCACAGACTGTGATAACTCACAGACCGGAACAACGCGCGTGGTATATTATACTTATACTATCCTACTACAAGTGCTTACTAACACCTGTTAGACTGACATCCCTGGTCTATTACTACTGCAATATATGATGTGTACAGCACATCCGGTGATGTACACACAAGCCCAGACACCACCTACGGGTGACACCAGTTATACACGAGTTCAAATACTCGTCGCAGACAAGTCTGACGGACAACCCTACGCACCACTGGCCGACATGAAGCCTCTCAGCATTCAATAGTGTGTGTGGCTACTACCACTACAATACAGTTTACCACTGAAACTATACAAAAGATGGTGGGGGCACACAGCCGCCCACCAAAACACACTGGTGACCATAGCCACCAACAGCAACAACGGGACGAAACAATAACGCGTCTCTCCGCGTCGCCACACCCGAGTGGACGAACGCAAGACAGGAAATGTCGCACCAACCGGCTACACTTTCCTCAGGACAACAAGCCCGTTGTCCTACACAGCCACGGTCTACCCAGTAGCAAACCAGCTACTCAACAGGAGGGCACAACTCCCCGACCAGTGGCTAGCGAGTAACAAGAGAAGCCCAGCAACACGTGTCTCCACTCTATGCCAGAACCAATAGCGAGCGTGTCTACTTCCGCTGAAGACTACCTCTGTACTATACACAGTATACTACTGATACTACACAACAGATGGTGGGCCATACAGCCGCCCACCAAACCCACTGGTGACCACGGCCACCAACAAACTAACAATCAGGACGAGACAGTAACGTGTCTCTCCGCGTCGCCACACCACGAGGGGACGAACGCACAACAGAAATTGCAGCCCCAACCGGCTACACTTTCCTCAGGACAACAAGCCCGTTGTCCTACACAGCCACGGTTTACCCAGTAGCAAACCAGGTACTCAACAGGAGGGCACAACTCCCAGACCAGTGACCAGCGAGTAACAAGAACAGCCCAGCAACACGAGTCTCCCTAACACTGTGCCAGAACCCAAGAGCGCGTGTCTATCTCCGCTGAAGGCTACCTCTGTACTAACGTGAAGCTCGCAGGCACGCAAAATGGTGGAAAGAAAGAGAGGGGGTGTGGCCGCACAGCGGAACAGCAACAGCCCGCGCTTGGGGCAGAGACTATACATATAATATTATTAAATAAAGGGGAAATAATGCGCTGGCCCTCCCTTAAAAGAAAAAAATTTGGAAATAAAAAACATTTACAAATTTTTTTTTAAAAGGCACAGAACTGATTAAAGGGAATGGCCCTGGGACAGACAATCAGCTACAACGTTGTCTGCTCCATTTATATGTCTGACAATAATATTGTACTCCTGGAGTAGAAGACTCCAGCGAGTTAAACGCTGATTTTTAAATTGAAACTTTTCTAAGAACTGAAGGGGACTATGATCTGAATAGATGACTACTTGGGGCCCATAAGCGGGGATGTAAATTTCAAAATGCTGCAAGGCTAACAAAATGGCAAGCAGCTCTTGCTCAATGACTGAATAGTTCTTCTGGGCGGGAGTAAACTTTTTCGAAAAATAACACACAGGGTGGTTAACACCCTGGTCATCAGGCTGCAATAAAACTGCGCTTACTCCCACCTGACTGGCATCTACTGCGAGAGCAAAACTTCGTCTGAATTCAGGGGCCTGGAGCACTGGCATCTCGCATAAAATGGTCTTAACTCGGTGAGAGGCGCTCTCACAGTCTTCACTCCAGACCTACTTCTTACCCTTCTGCAAGAGATCTGTAAGAGGTGCCAGGAGGGTTGAATACCCAGGTACAAAACGACGGTAGTAACCTACCACTCCTAAGAATCTCTGCAAGGCACGGCGACAGGTTGGTGCGGGGAACCGCCTGATCGCTTCTACTTTGGCTTCAGGAGGAGTGATGTAGCCATGGCCCACTCGGTAACCCAAGTATTGCACCCGAGCTTGTACAAATTCACACTTCTCCAAGTTGACAACTAATCCCGCTTCCTGGAGTCGTGCAAAGAGGGCTTCTACATTAGTCAGATGCTCAGCCCATGTGGTGTCATAGATGACCACGTCATCAATGTATACGACACAGTGAGTCAGACCATCAGTAACTCGGTCCATGAGACGCTGAAATGTGGCTGGGGCATTTCGCAGCCCATAAGGCATCACTTGGCACTGATAGACAGCGCCGTTGGCCACAAAACTCGCTATCTCCTTAGCCCGCTCCGTCAATGGGACCTGCCAGTACCCTTGACAAGGTCCACTTTGGTGATAAAAGTAGCTGACCCGATTCGGTCCACAGAGTCATCTACACGGGGCAAGGGATAAGTGTCTACTTTTGTTAGAGCATTAACCCGCCTGAAGTCAATACAAAACCTGACCTTGCCATCAGGCTTAGGCTGCAGGGTGACTGGGGAACTCCATTGACTGTAAGTCCGAGTAATGAGCCCATGCTGAAGCATGTACTCCAACTCCTTCTCCACCAGTGCTTGCTTCATAGGATTTACTCGGTAGGGGGGCAGTTTGACAGGCTCTGCGTCCCCAACATCATTATCGTGTTCTATCAACTGTGTCCTGCTCGGGACACTGCTAAACACTGAAGAGTACTTTCTCAGCCGCCGAAGCAACTCATATTGCTGATCCCCTAAATGTGCAACCTTCTTTTTCAAGAGATGGAGGATATTCCGTTCCCACTGCCCTGTAGGAACAACAGGTTCTCCCTCCCGGCAGAGAAATAAAACTGAAGATGCCTCTTGCACGGCAGAACTAAAAGAGCCCTTCTGGCTAGTAGAACGAAAATAGGGCTTCAGCATGTTAACGTGACACAGCTGAGCCCTCTTGCGCCGGTCAGGAGTGACTACCAGGTAGTCGAGGTCACCTACCTTCTTCTCTATAATATAGGGGCCACTATAGCGGGCAGCAAGCGGCTGGCCCTGAAGTGGTAACAGCACAAGCACTTCATCTCCAGGGACAAAACTCCGATACTCGGCCCTTCGGTCATAATACCCCTTCATACTCTGCTGGGCCTTACACAGGTGGGCCTGCGCCACCTTGGCCTTGGCCAATCTCTCTCGACTGCTCATGAGGCTCTTAAGCAATGAGACAGGGTGCTCAGGCGACAGCTGACACCAAGCCTCCCGAACAACGTCGTGCGGTCCACGCATTCGGTGTCCAAACACTAGCTGATTGGGTGAGAAACCCAAGGACTCAGTGGGCGCTTCTCTCACCGCAAATAAGACAAAGGGGACACCCTCGTCCCAATCCTTATCTCTCTCCATGCAGAAACTCTTGAGCATGGTTTTGAGAGTTTGATGATGTCTCTCCAGGACTCCCTGAGACTGTGGATGATAAGCACTGGACACAATATGCTTGATCCCCCACGCAGTCATCGTATCCTTAAACAACTTTGAAGTAAAGTTGGTCCCCTGATCGGACTGCAGCTCTGCTGGCAATCCAAAGTGTGTTAAGAAGGTTAATAACGCCTTCAGCACCACTTTAGAGTGAGTGCTACTCAGGGGAATTGCTTCAGGATACCGCGTGGTAACATCCATTATGGTCAACAAATACTTGTGACCAGCCCTGGTAGTAGGCAGATGACCTAATATATCAATCAAAACCCTCGTGAAGGGAGGATCAACAGCAGGGATAGAGTGGAGTGGCGCCACAGGGGGTGTCTGATTTGGCTTACCCACCACTTGACAAGTGTGGCAGCACTTAAGAATCGTGGCTACTTCTCCAGACATGCTGGGCCACCAAAAATTGCGACGCAGGCGAGCGACGGTCTTTCGGATGCCCAGATGTCCAGCCATGGGCCCCTCATGTGCCAACAGCACAAGTGCCTCACGCAGCTTCTGCGGCACAACTACTTGCAATAACTCACCACCGTCACTCTCCTGCCATCTAAGATGCAATACAAACTCCTCCCTGCCCTCCAACTCCTCACATCTTTCACCCACTCGAGCAAAGAAGGAAGTCAACGCCGGGTCCTCCTGCTGCCTACGAATGAGCTCTGCAGGCTCTAGCTGGGTAAGAGAAAGGAAGACTATAGGGTCATAGGGTTGAGGCAACGCTGCAACCCTACGTCCCACACGGCATCGAGGACGGAGAGCTGGCACAGGCTGCTCCGCTCCTGCCATTTGATCCGGTGAGTCCTCAGAAGGATCATCACCACCAGCCAGGCAGTCACCAGGCAAGGGAACAGCTCGCTCCCTGCCTCCCAAGATGCTCCACAGGGGGAGAAACCTCCAACTCCCCCGCAGAACTGGAAGTCTCCCCACCCTGGGCGCCAACTTCCAACAACCTGCCTAACTTATCATGCTGGGACCTGTGCTGAACATCAGAGCCCTCAGCCTCCACACCAGGAAGCAACTCAGCACGAGTGCTCCCTCCGGAGTGCTCTGGAGAGTGAGGATAACCATCAAACAACTCAGCTACACCCAACACTCCGTCCTCACTCTCAGCAACAACTCCCAAAGTCGAGTTCGGTGCATAAAAAAGTGACTCTACACCGTCACCGTCAGCCTCTACACCAGAACTCAATGGTGAGCCCAACACTTGCTCCACCACTTCAGCACTGTTACTCCCATCTGGAGTCAATCCCATCGGGCTGCTTGCAACCTCCTGGGTAGTAACAGGCTCTCTCTCTGCCCAGCGGGCCTGAGAGCGGGTAACAACATTTACAGTCTTGCACCACTGGCCTCATCCTCCTCAGAGGTTGGGATCCATACACGACCACCAGCCAAATCATTCCCAAGCAGGAAGTCCACTCCTGCGACTGGCAGTTCGTCTGCCACTGCTACCTGCGCCGTAGCAGTGACAAGAGGACATGACATCATCACCTCAGCCGTCACGAACTCCTCCACAGTGTGAAGTCCACGACACAACACTGCCTTGCTAGACGTCACCTTCTTCCCAGTGACATTTCGGCACACTGACTGCAGTGGTCCCGTATCACGCAGTACAGTGATGGGATACTTGGTGCCATCAATCTCAACAGTGCCTCCACACAGGAAAGGACGGCACCAGTCAAGCTCACTATCCTTACCAACAGCGGGCGAGGCAACAGGGGGAGGGACAGGTGGGCCAACCTGCTCTCTCCTCCAAACACAACTCAGGCACACGCCGTGCCTTCTCACTTCTAAAGCCTGAAGGAGCAGTCAATTCATCACCACAAACTTTATCTGGCCACACCAACAAGGCAACTGGTTTCTGCGAGGACTTTGGAGCTTCAGCTGTTACTAATTTTGGGCAATTGAACTTAAAATGCCCTTTCCCTCGGCAGTGATAGCACGTGGGCTGAGAATCATACTTGGGCGTTCTAGGGGCCGCCTTCCCCGTCGTCCCGTCCTTCGCAGAAAAATGAGGGGTGGGGGCCTGGGGCTTTCCAAAACCCATGTTACTGCCGAAACCAGTGTATCGCCTAAAGTGGCCTGGAGAGGCCGAGGAAGAACTGCCACCACTCCCTGGGCCTCCCTTAGGACCACCTTCCTTAGTCCTTACGACTCCAACTCTCAGGCTGCTGCACAGGACGGTGGGCCAACACATAATCATCAGCCCATGTAGCAGCCTCCTTTATGGTCCTAAACCTCTTCTCCCTCAACAGAGGTACCAGCTCCTTATCAGCAATATCAATAAACTGCTCCATAACTACTAACTCCTTCAAAGCCTCGAGAGAGTCAACACCCTCGCTAGCAACCCATCTCTAACACTTGCTCCAGTGAACGAGCACACTCGAGGTAGGAGTCACTTGCTCGCTTCCTCTTTCCTCTGAATTGCAAGCGATAGGCTTCTGGTCGCAGCTCATATGCCCGCAAAATGTCAGCCTTAAACTCCTCATAATCATCCAGATCATCAGCTGACATTTTGTCATAAACTTCCAAGGCTTTTCCCTTGAGTTTATTCGCGACCAAGCCTACCCATCTCTCTCGAGACCAAGCAAACTCCTTGGCTTTCCTCTCGAAGCGGACAAACCATTCAGCCACCTTAGACTCATCAAATTCGGGGACTAGCTGGAGACTTTGAACTAAAGTACGCTCTACACTCTGTTCTCCTCCTCCTCCTACACTACCAACAACTCCAGGCGTATTTACTGCATGGCGAGTTCTCTCCCACTCCAACTCTCTATCTTTATCTGCCCTTTCTCTCTCCATCTCCAATCTCATCATCTCCATCTCTCTAGTCTCCTTCTCTGCTGCTAGTCTCTGAAGTTCTCGTCTTTCTTCCGCCTCTCTAGCCTCTTGCTCTGCTGCTAGTCTGTTTGACTCTCGTCTCTCTTCCGCTTCTCTAGCCCTCTCCTCAGCAGCTAGTCTTTTTAACTCTCGCCTCTCTTCTGCTTCTATCTCCATTTTTCTCAATTCCAGCTTTAATCGCAGTTCCTCCAGTCTGGCAGCTAACTGGACACTATCAGCAATACTGCTTGCTGGACTAGATCGTCGGGAGCCTTCCCTGCTTCCGATACTTCTGCCAGGGCTAATATATCCCACATCACCTTCACTGGGACCGCCACGTGTGTTATCATGACACGTAGTAAATGCGTCCTCCCTGACCCCACGCGCGGCCACCGACTCATCATGCTCACATGATGAGTCTCGCCGGCTCACACTCGCATCCTCACCCTCCACTGGTGGGGTGAAAAGACCAGTAACTCTCTCCATGGTGCTCACAAGGACTCGTTCTCACAAACAATAAAATAATATAAGTAATAATACCCCACACAATAACACTACACACTATAAAGGCACTTGGTTTATCCTGGCGAGGTCGCCACTGTTACGAGTTCACCCCCGGCTGCTGCGGTTAGCTGCTACAGCTCACTAGACAGTCATGCTGGCAAAATCGCCAACTTTGTTACGGTCAGTACAGTGGGGATTATAAATCACTCCACAGAATCCCCACTACTACAACTCGCAGCCGACGTAACCCTCAGGTTCTTTCAAGGTCGCCAACAGTGTATAATTTCCCCCACTGTAAGGGAATCTCGTCAGCAACTCCTTCTCCTCCTGTACCCAACCAAGTAAAATTTATAAATGGTAGATGTTATGTGTTTCGTCCCGTTGTTGCTGTTGGTGGCTGTGGTCACCAGTGTGTTTTGGTGGGCGGCTGTGTGCCCCCACCATCTTTTGTATAGTTTCATTGGTAAACTGTATTGTAGTGGTAGTAGCCACACACACTATTGAATGCTGAGAGGCTTCATGTCGGCCAGTGGTGCGTAGGGTTGTCCGTCACACTTGTCTGCGACGAGTATTTGAACTCGTGTATAGCTGGTGTTACCCGTAGGTGGTGTCTGGGCTTGTGTGTACATCACCGGATGTGCTGTACACATCATATATTGCAGTAGTAACAGACCAGGGATGTCAGTCTAACAGGTGTTAGTAAGCACTTGTAGTAGGATAGTATAAGTATAATATACCACGCGCGTTGTTCCGGTCTGTGAGTTATCACAGTCTGTGGACAGGGCGTGTGGAGAGGCATTAATACATCATAGAGAAGTGGGTGGAATTGTCCTTGTGGGCGGTTTCTCTATGGGGTATTAAGGCCTCGTCCTGTTACACATAGCATCTACCATTTATAAATTCTACTTGGTTGGGTACAGGAGGAGAAGGAGTTGTTGAGGATATTCCCTTACAGTGGGAGAAATTATACACTGTTGGCGACCTTGAAAGAACCTGAGGGTTACGTCGGCTGTGAGTTATAGTAGTGGGGACTCTGTGGAGTTTTTATAATCCCCACTGTACTGACCGTAACAAAGCTGGCGATTTTGCCAGTATAACAGTCTAGTGAGCTGTAGCAGCTAACCGCAGCCGGGGGTGAACTTGTAACAGTGGCGACCTCGCCAGGATAAACCAAGTGCCTTTATAGTCAGTGTGTAGTGTTATTGTGTGGGGTATTATTACTTATATTATTTTATTGTTTGTGAAGACGAGTCCCTGTGAGCACCATGGAGAGTGTTACTAGTCTTTTCACCCCATCAGTGGAGGGTGAGGATGCGAATGTGAGCCGGCGAGAATCACCACGTGGGCATGATGAGTCGGTGGCCGCGCATGGGGTCAGTGAGGACGCATTTACTACGTGTCATGATACCGCACGTGGCGGTCCCAGTGAAGGTGATGTGGGATATATTAGCCCTGGCAGAAGTATCGGAAGCAGGGAAGGCTTCCGACGATCTAGTCCAGCAAGCAGTATTGCTGATAGTGTCCAGTCAGCTGCCAGACTGGAGAAACTGCGATTAAAGCTGGAATTGAGGAAAATGGAGATAGAAGCAGAAGAGAGGCGAGAGTTGAAGAGATTAGCTGCGGAAGAGAGACGAGAGTCTAACAGACTAGCAGCAGAGCAAGAGGCTAGAGAAGCGGAAGAGAGGGCTAGAGAAGCGGAAGAAAGACGTGAACTTCAGAGACTAGCAGCAGAGAAGGAGGCTAGAGAGATGGAGATGATGAGATTGGAGATGGAAAGATAAATGGCAGATAAAGATAGAGAGTTGGAGTGGGAGAGAACTCGCCATGCAATAAGTACGCCTGGAGTTGTTGGTAGTGTAGGAGGAGGAGGAGAACAGAGTGTAGAGCGTACTTTAGTTCAAAGTCTCCAGCTAGTCCCCGAATTTGATGAGTCTAAGGTGGCTGAATGGTGGTTTGTCCGCTTCGAGGGGAAAGCCAAGGAGTTTGCTTGGTCTCGAGAGAGATGGGTAGGCTTAGTCGCGAATAAACTCAAGGGAAAAGCTTTGGAAGTTTATGATAAAATGTCAGCTGATGATCTGGATGATTATGAGGAGTTTAAGGCTGACATTTTGCGGGCATATGAGCTGCGACCGGAGGCCTATCGCTAGCAATTCAGAGGAAAGAGGAAGCGAGCATGTGACTCCTACATCGAGTGGGCTCGTTCACTGGAGCAAGTGTTTGAGAGATGGGTTGCTAGCGAAGGTGTTGACTCTCTCGAGGCTTTGAAGGAGTTAGTAGTTATGGAGCAGTTTATTGATATTGCTGATAAGGAGCTGGTACCTCTGTTGAGGAAAAAGAGGTTTAGGACCTTGAAGGAGGCTGCTACATGGGCTGATGATTATGTGTTGGCCCACCGTCCTGTGCAGCAGCCTGGGAGTTGGAGTCGTAAGGAAGGTGGTCCTAAGGGAGGCCCAGGGAGTGGTGGCAATTCTTCCTCGGGCTCTCCAGGCCACTTTAGGCGATACACTGGATTCGGCAGTAAAATGGGTTTTGGAAAGCCCCAGGCCCCCACCCTTCCTTTTTCTGCGAAGGACGGGACGGCGGAGAAGGCGGCCCCTAAAACGCCCAAGTATGATTCCCAGCCTACGTGCTATCACTGCCGAGGGAAAGGGCATTTTAAGTTCAATTGCCCAAAATTAGTAACAGCTGAAACTCGAAAGTCCTCGCCGAAACCAGTTGCTTTGTTGGTCTGGCCTGACAAAGTTTGTGGTGATGAGTTGACTGCTCCTTCAAGTTTTAGAAGTGAGAAGGCACGGCGTGTGCCTGAGTTGTGTTTGGAGGAGGAGAGAGAGCAGGTTGGCCCCCCTGTTCCTCCCCCTGTTGCCTCGCCCGCTGTTGTTAAGGATAGTGAGCTTGACTGGTGCCGTCCTTTCCTGTGTGGAGGCACTGTTGAGATTGATGGCACCAAGTATCCCATCACTGTACTGCGTGATACGGGAGCACAGCAGTCAGTGTGCCGAAATGTCACTGGGAAGAAGGTGACGTCTAGCAAGGCAGTGTTGTGTCGTGGACTTAACACTGTGGAGGAGTTCGTGACGGCTGAGGTGACGCTGTCATGTCCTCTTGTCACTGCTACGGCGCAGGTAAAAGTGGCAGACGAACTGTCAGTCGCAGGAGTGGACTTCCTGCTTGGGAATGATTTGGCTGGTGGTCGTGTATGGATCCCAACCTCTGAGGCGGATGAGGTTGCTGAAGAGTCTGGGCCAGTGGTGCAAGACTCTGTAAATGTTGTTACCCGCTCTCAGGCCCGCTGGGCTGAGAGAGAGCCTGTTACTATCCAGGAGGCTGCTAGCAGCCAGGTGGGATTGACTACAGATGGGAGTAGCAGTGCTGATGTGGTGGAGCCAGTGTTGGGTTCTGGTGCAGAGGCTGACGGTGACGGCGTAGAGTCACTTGTTAATGCACCGGACTCGGCTTTGGGAGTTGTTGCTGAGAGTGATGGACGGAATGTTGGGTGTAGCTGAGTTGTTTGATGGTTATCCTCACTCTGCAGAGCACTCCGGAGGGAGCACTCGTGCTGAGTCGCTTTCTGGTGTGGAGGCTGAGGGTTCTGATGTTCAGCACAGGCCCCAGCATGATAAGTCAGGCAGGTTGTTGGAAGTTGGCGCCCAGGGTGGGGAGACTTCCAGTTCTGCTGGGGAGTTGGAGGATTCTCCCCCTGTGGAGCATCTTTGAGGCAGGGAGCGAGCTGTTCCCTTGCCTGGTGACTGCCTGGCTGGTGGTGATGATCCTTCTGAGGACTCACCGGATCACATGGCAGGAGCGTAAGAGCAGCCTGGACCAGCTCTCCGTCCTCGATGCCGTGTGGGACGTAGGGTTGCAGCGTTGCCTCAACCCCATGACCCTATAATCCCCCTTTCTCTTACGCAGCTAGAGCCTGCAGAGCTCATTCGTAGGCAGCAGGAGGACCCGGCGTTGGCTTCCTTCTTTGCTCGAGTGGGTGAGGGAAGTGAGGAGTTGGAGGGCAGGGAGGAGTTTGTCTTGCATCAAGGGGTGTTGTGTCGTAGATGGCAGGAGAGTGACGGTGGTGAGTTATTGCAAGTAGTTGTGCCGCAGAAGTTGCGTGAGGCACTTGTGCTGTTGGCACATGAGGGGCCCATGGCTGGACACCTGGGCATCCGAAAGACCGTTGCTCGCCTGCGTCCCAATTTTTGGTGGCCCAGCATGTCTGGAGAAGTAGCCACGATCCTTAAGTGCTGCCACACTTGTCAAGTGGTGGGCAAGCCAAATCAGACACCCCCTGTGGCGCCACTCCACCCTATCCCTGCTGTTGATCCTCCCTTCACGAGGGTTTTGATCGATATAATAGGTCCTCTGCCTACTACCAGGGCTGGTCACAAGTATTTGTTGACCATAATGGATGTTACCACGCGGTATCCTGAAGCAATTCCCCTGAAAAGCACTCACTCTAAGGTGGTGCTGAAGGCTTTGTTAACCTTCTTTACACACTTTGGATTGCCAGCAGAGCTGCAGTCCGATCAGGGGACCAACTTTACTTCAAAGTTGTTTGAGGATACGATGACTGCGTGGGGGATCAAGCATATTGTGTCCAGTGCTTATCATCCACAGTCTCAGGGAGCCCTGGAGAGACATCATCAAACTCTCAAAACCATGCTCAAGAGTTTCTGCATGGAGAGAGATAAGGATTGGGACGAGGGTGCCCCCTTTGTCTTATTTGCGGTGAGAGAAGCGCCCACTGAGTCCTTGGGTTTCTCACCCAATCAGTTAGTGTTTGGACACCGTGTGCGTGGACCGCTCGACGTAGTTCGGGAGGCTTGGTGTCAGCCGTCGCCCGAGCGCCCTGTCTCACTGTCTAAAGCTGGGTCCACACTTGTTGCATTTACACGTATCGTATCATCGTTGCGTATCGCATGGTGATACGCAACGATGATACGATACGGTGCGACAGTGTATATTGTACCCGTTGCGTATCCGCGTGTCGTATCATCGTTCCGTGATGCAACAGTATCATCCAGTTTCTTCCCTGACAGTACCCATGAGTGCAAGTGTGCAGTTGGCTGCGGCCGCGTATATATTTATTCATGAACATCAAGTTAGTAAAAGGAAAAGAAAGTCACGGCGTTGGTGGATTACTAAACTATATGAAAGAAGGAGATGTGCAGTGGAACAACTATGTTGGCGGACTTAAAATTCCAACACGTGAGTGGACTCTACAAAAACTTTACAAGGATGCACCCAACTGATTTCGAGTTTCTCTTGTCTGAAGTTGGCTTGAAAATTGCAAAAAAAAACACTAAGTTTCGGAAAGCAATTCCCATCCAGGAAAGGCTAGCAGTAACACTACGTTTTCTGGCCACCGGCGATTCATACACCAGCCTGCAGTATCTCTTCAGAATCTCCAAGCAGGCAATTAGCAAGATCATTCCCGAAGTGTGTGCTGCCATTGTGGAAACACTGTATGACTACATTAAGGTAAGTCATCTATAAAATGTCATATGAACAACTGATGTATGATGACATGAATGTGCCACTCATAGTTAAATCGATATATGTTTCTCTCGTACACATACAAACATGTATTAGTGCAGTAAAAGGCGTGCTGAACAGATCACAATTATGTATGTACGCTATTTCTTTAACAAGACTGTCTTCTTCGTATACTTTCCAAAAACAACTCACAATAGCAGGTAAATGGGAATTCCTGATTTTATAAATAATAGAAATAGTCTTAAGACAGTATATTCTGTGTTTGGTCTGTGCAGGAATAAATGAAACAGGAATGTTTTAATTTCTTTTTATTTTATAGTACAAGAAGGAACTTGATAAATCAATGTCATATATATATTTTGAAGATGGGGCACAATGAAGTAAAACAAATATAAATGTAATTTAAGAATGGAAGAGATATATCCTCATTGGAAGTTACGGGCCACATGTGAAAAAATCACAACTATATTAGTTCCTCAATGTTCAACTCATTTCCTACCGAACAAGTACTGGGGGAAGGTGATGGTTGCACTACAGCTGGAGTACTTGTTCTAGAATCATGGCTTTCAGATGCGTCTGAATAACTATGAGACAACCAGAAGTTGGGTGGGAAGCCTACTGGATGGGTTGTCTGTGGACCTCCAACTACGTTACCAGGGAAAGGCTGATCAGTACTGTAACAGCCTGTGTTTGCTCTAACAAATATGTTCAGAATGTCATTTTGAATCAAACTGCGTACCCTGTCATCATACCTACGCAATTTAGAAGCAACCAAGTTACCAAAATGCTGGTTTTCATCATTAACTTGGTTAGCTGTGGCCGTGAGTATCTCAAAAGCCTTATCGAGACGTTGGTCACCAGCTGATGTCTTCGGCTTCTTACTTTTGGGTGTGGGCGACTTGGGGTGCCTTGTTTCAGGGTTTCTTTCCTGTGATGTCGCCAAACTTGTATTCAGATCCTCACCTTCTACCGACACTTCTGTTGGTTCCTCTGCTGCTTCACTCGTTGCGGTCTGGATCTGAGAGAGAGAGAGAGAGAGAGAGAGAGAATAAATAAATGAATACATACCTAGGCGCACACCATATATATATATATATATATATATATATATATATATATATATATATATATATATATATATATATATATATATATTTGTGTGTGTGTATAGTGTTACATACATTACAAGGGCACTGGCCAAGGGAAAACAAAGTGTTGGAAAAAAAAATCCGCTGGTTGCCAGGCCCTGTTAAGAGGAAAGTAGGAGAAAGAAAAACAAAAAATCTAAAAGGAGGGTCCAGTTAACGTAAGAGGTGTCTTGACACTCCTCTTTTGAAAGAGTTTAAGTCATAGGCAGGTGGAAATACAGACACAGGTAGAGAGTTCCAGAGTTTACCAGTGTAGGGAATGAAGGAGTGAAGATACTGGTTAACTCTTGCATTAGGAAGATGGACAGAATAGGGATGAGAAGAAGTAGAGAGTCTTGTGCAGCGAGGCCGCAGGAGGGGAAGGCATGCAGTTAGCAAGTTCAGAAGAGCAGACAGCATGAAAACAGCGGTAGAAGACAGATAAAGATGCAACATTGCGGCGGTGACTTAAAGAATCAAGACAGTCAGTTAGAGGAGAAGAGTTGATAAGACGAAAAGCTTTAGATTCCACCTTGTTTAGTAAAGCTGTGTGTGGATCCCCAGACATGAGAGCCATACTCCATACACGGGCGGATAAGGCCCTTGTACAGAGCAAGCAGCTGGGAGGAGAGAAAAATGGACGAAGACGCCACAGGACACCTAACTTCTTGGAAGCTGATTTAGCAAGAGTAGAGATGTGAAATTTCCAGTTTAGATTTTTAGTGAAGGATAGACCGAGTGTGTTTAATGTAGAGGAGAGGGAAGTTGAGTGTTATTGAAGAAGAGAGGATAGTTGTCTGGAAGGTTATGTCGAGTAGATAGTTGTAGAAATTGAGTTTTGAGGCATTGAACAAAACCAGGTTTTCTCTGCCCCAATCAGAAACAAGTGAAAGATCAGAAGTTAGGCGTCCTATAGCATCTCGCCTTGAGTCATTTAATTGTTGTTGGGTTGGGCGTCTGTTGAACGCTGTTGAATAATGCAAGGTGGTATCATCAGCATAGGAGTGGATAGGGCATTGAGTCAGATTTAGGAGATCATTGATGAATAATAGAAAGAGAGTGGGTGATAGGACAGAACCCTGTGGAACACCACTGTTGATAGTTTTAGGGAAGAACAGTGACCGTCTACTACAGCAGCAATAGAACGATCGGAAAGGAAACTGGAGATGAAGGTACAGAGAGAAGGATAGAATCCGTAGGAGGGTAGTTTAGAAATTAAAGATTTGTGCCAGACTCTATCGAAGGCTTTCGATATGTCAAGGCCGACAGCAAAGGTTTCACCGAAGTCCCTAAAGAGGATGACCAAGATTCAGTTAGGAAAGTAAGAAGATCACCAGTAGATCTGCCTTTACGGAAACCATACTGGCAATCAGAGAGAAGGTTGTGAGCTGATAGATGCCTCATTATCTTCCTATTAAGGATAGACTCAAAGGCTTTAGAAAGGCAGGAAATCAAAGCTATAGGGCGGTAGTTAGAAGGATTGGAGTGGTCACCTTTTTAGGGACAGGTTGAATGTGAGCAAACTTCCAGCAAGAAGGATAAATAGAAGTAGAGACACAGATGAAAGAGTTTGACCAGGCAGTGAGCGAGTTCGGAAGCACAGTTTTGAGAACAACAGGAGGGACTCCATCCGGACCGTAAGCCTTCCGAGAATCAAGGCCAGAGAGGGCCAGGAAAACGTCTTTATAAAGAATTTTAATTTTAGGGATGAAGTAGTCAGAGGGTGGAGGAGTAGGAGGAATATGCCCAGAATCATCCAAAGTTGAGTTGGTAGCAAAGGTTTGAGCGAAGAGTTCAGCTTTAGAAAAAGAAGAGACAGCTGTAGAGCCATCTGGATGAAGTAAAGGAGGGAAAGACGAAGAAGTAAAGTTGTTAGAGATATTATTGGCTAGATGCCAGAAATCTCGAGAGGAGTTAGAATTGGAAAGACTTTGACATTTTCTATTGATGAAAGAGTTTTAGTAAGTTGGAGAATAGATTTGGCATGATTACGGGCAGAAATATATAGGGCATGAGTTTCAGCAGTTGGATGGCTACGGAACCGTTTGTGAGCCGCCTCTCTATCATTGACAGCACGAGAACAAGCAGAGTTAAACCAAGGCTTTTTAGCTTTAGGGTTAGAGAAAGTATGAGGAATGTATAGCTCCATGCCAGAGATAATCACCTCTGTTATGCGCTCGGCACAAAGAGAAGGATCTCTGACATGAAAACAATAATCATCCCAAGGAAATCAGAATAGTACTGCCTTAGTTCCTCCCACTTAGCAGAGTTAAAATGCCAGAAGCACCTCCGCTTAGGCGGGTCCTGAGGCTGCACTGGAGTGATAGAACAGGTAACGGAAATTAGATTGTGGTCGGAGGAGCCCAACGGAGAGGAAAGTTTAACAGAGTAAGCAGAAGGGTTGGAGGTTAGGAAAAGATCAAGAATGTTGGGCGTGTCTCCAAGGCGGTCAGGAATACGGGTAGGGAACTGCACTAGCTGCTCTAGGTCATGAAGGATAGCAAAGTTGAAGGTTTGTTCACCAGGTTGGTCAGTGAAAGAAGATGAAAGCCAAAGCTGGTGGTGAACATTGAAATCTAAAATGGAGATCTCAGCAAAGGAAAGTGAGATAAGATGTGCTCCACCTTGGAAGTCAAATAGTCAAAGAATTTTACATAGTCAGAGGAATTAGGTGAGAGGTATACAGCACAGATGAATTTAGTTAGAGAGTGACATTGAAGTCTTAGCCAGATGGTAGAAAATTCTGAAGATTCAAGATTGTGGGCACGAGAGCAAGTGGTGTCGTTACGCACGTATGCGCAACATCCAGCTTTGGATTGAAAATGAGGATAGAGCAAGTAGGAGGGAACAGAAAAGGGCTGCTGTCAGTAGTCACAGACAACTGTGTTTCAGTTAGGAAGAGAAGATGAGGTTTAGTAGAGGAGAGGTGGTGTTCCACAGATTGAAAATTAGAACGAAGGCCACGAATGTTGCAGAAATTGATAGTGAAAGTATTAGATGAAGTGTCAAGACACCCAAGGTCGACAGCAGAGGGCAGTCCGACCTGGGGACATTTATGGTCCCCTCCCAGAGGGGACTCCGAGGCAGGGCGTGGTGAAGCCATTATTAAATTTTGATTTGAAGAGAGTGTAAAAGTGTAAGGTGTTGTAGTGTAGTGTAGGAAGTAGTAGAAGTTGTCTTTAGAGGGCAGGCTGCAGCTGCTCAATTGTATAAATGAGACCACAAAGGGAACCGGGAAGAGAGGACACGGGAATCACTCAGTCTGCAGCACTGCCTACATCCCCGTAAGTACCTCTCCTGGAGTGAACTTTCCACACTGTGTCGGGGCTATTGATGGTAAGCACGTCACTTTGAAGTGTCCCATTGCAAGTGGCAGTGAATACATCAACTACAAAGGTTTTTCAGCATTGTTCTTCTTGCATTAGTTGATGCTAACTACAACTTCATGTTTGTAGACGTGGGATGCCAAGGACGAATATCAGACGGTGGTGTGATCGCAAACACACAGTTGTACAAGCTAATGGAGGAAAAAGCTTTAAATCTACCTGAGCCTGCTCCTCTAAACGAGAGGGAGGAAGTTGTACCATTCTTCTTTGTGGGAGATGAAGCTTTTCTATGAGTGAAACCTTGATGAAAGCATATCCAGGTTACCACGTCAAAGGATCAAAGCAAAGAATTTTTAACTACAGGATTTGTAGAGCTCGCAGAGTAGTTGAAAATGTATTTGGCATAGCATCTTCAGTTTTCCGTGTGCTGAGGAAACCGTTGCTACTGGAACCAGAAAAGGCTTCATGTGTAGTGATGACAACTACTTTACTACACAACTACTTGCGCCGAAGACCAGATTCAGCGGAACTCTACACTCCACCAGGAACATTTGATTCAGAAGAGGCAGGTGTTGTGAGAAATGGAAATTGAGAGAAGCAACGCACGAGATGGGATCACTTCTTCCCTGAAAAGAGTTGCACGCAAAACAAAGGCTACATTGCTGAATGTAAGGAGGAGATAGCTGACTATTTCTTGAATGAAGGAAAATTAGCGTGGCAAAATGACTACGCATAGAAACTTGCGGCTTTTTGTTGTGGGTTCCCTCCCCCAGGTTAAATAACTAAAGTTTTTTTTTTGGTGTGTGTGTAATTCACCTACGGTCTGCTGCTTGTGTGTGTGTGTGTGTGTGTGTGTGTGTGTGTGTGTGTGTGTGTGTGTGTGTGTGTGTGCTGATTAGCTGATCAGAATTTCCGGCAAATATAAATGGCTTGTAATGTAATATGATGCAGGTTAGCATAAAGAAATATTAATGTTTAATATATTAAATACTGTTCACTTACTGTACTCAATGTTGGTTTTGGTTGGTTCTTGTCCCATAGGAATTGCATACTTTCAAAGGCAAACCACGAGCTAGTGTAAGTCTCATGTGCTCCTGTAAAGAAAAAAAAAATAAAATAAAATAAAATATTTTGGTAGGAACGGGGTAGAATGTAGTTTAATAAGCTTATATATATATATATATATATATATATATATATATATATATATATATATATATATATATATATATATATATATATATATTATGCTCAATGTTAATAGTTGCCTAATGTGTACATTAGGCAGCGGAAATACTAATGTATACTTCATCTTCAATTCTATAGACAACAGTTTAAAGTGCACAAATCTGAGGTTAAATGGTGCACAACATTCCGTGGTGGTTAGGTTAGGTTAGGTTAGGCGGGCCTGTTAATGGATGATACAGTGGTGCTGGCAGAAGTGGGAGATTAGTGGATGTTTCTGACCCTAACCTAACCTTACCACCAGGAATGTTGTGCACCATTTAACCTCAGATCTGTGCACATTAAACTGTGGTCTATAGAATTGAAGATGAAGAGTATACACATTAGGTTATTTCCGCTACCTAATGTACACATTAGGCAACTATTAACAACATATATATATATATATATATATATATATATATATATATATATATATATATATATATATATATATATATATATGTTCATTTTCATATTGTTTTGAGTCATTGAAATAAATCAATTATAGGAATTTATTTATCCTATGTAAACATTTCTTACTAAATGTAGCCTAGTTACTATTTTTCATATTGTTAGTTATTGGTTTGAATACATGATATATGAATACCATATAATTATAGAGAGCTGTATACATCACTTTATATGCAGAAGAAGAATATTAAGTATATATGTATAATGAGTTCATATATTATGGTTGAATAAAGAATACGATATCATTTACTCACCTTTTCCAGTACCAGTACTCTTCGTCATTTTCATTTTCTCCTTCTCAAGGCTGCCAAAAGATATTCCATCTTCTTCTTGCACACATCTGCCGATGATCCCATTTCCTTGGCAATTTCCTCCCATGCATCTTGTTTACGAAGCTTATTGAAATGATGAACATGTTTTGGGTCCCAAATCACGTCCCTCTTACGGTAAGTTTCTATCAGACGTATGATATCCTCCTTACTCCACTCCATTTTTCTAGTACCTAGATAGTTCTTCACACTAAAAAAGGTGTAATATATATATATATATATATATATATATATATATATATATATATATATATATATATAATATATAATATAATATAATTATATGAAACACAATCACACACGAGCTACAACTGTACTCCTGGCTATCCTCTACAAGACTGAGCTTGCAACGGGAGTCACGGGACGATGCAACGCTCCCCGTCCACATGAAGGTAGATGCGTTGCGTATCATTCCTTTGATGTGACGGCAAAAGACCGACAAATGATGGATCGAGCCCGTTGCGTATCTTTGTATCATATTTTGATACGCAACGGTGCAACGCTCTCCCGTCCACACTGCAACGCAACGATGATACGATACGTGTAAATGCAACAAGTGTGGACCCAGCTTAAGAGCCTCATGAGCAGTCGAGAAAGACTAGCCAAGGCATTAGAGGTGACGCAGGCCCACCTGTGTAAGGCCCAGCAGAGTATGAAGGGGTATTATGACCGAAGGGCCGAGTATCAGAGTTTTGCCCCTGGAGATGAAGTGCTTGTGCTGTTACCACTTCAGTGCCAGCCGCTTGCTGCCCGCTATAATGGCCCCTATGTTATAGAGAAGAAGGTAGGTGACCTCGACTACCTGGTAGTCACTCCTGACCGGCGCAAGAGGGCTCAGCTGTGTCACGTTAACATGCTGAAGCCCTATTTTCGTTCTACTAGCCAGAAGGGCTCTTTTAGTTCTGCCGTGAAAGAGGCATATTTAGTTTTATTTTTCTGCCGGGAGGGAGAGGCTCCAGAAGTTATTGGGCCTGAATCTGTTGTTCCTACAGGGCAGTGGGAACGGAATAGCCTCCATCTTTTGAAAGAGAAGGTTGCACATTTAGGGGATCAGCAATATGAGTTGCTTCGGCGGCTGAGAAAGTACTCTTCAGTGTTTAGCAGTGTCCCGGGCAGGACACAGTTAAAAACACACGATATTAATATTGGGGACGAAAAGCCTGTCAAGTGGCACCCATACAGAGTGAGCCCAGGAGTACAATGTCATAGTAAGATAAATAAGAGGAGCAGACAACATTGTGGCCGATTGTCTGTCCCGGGGCCATTCCCTTTAATCTGTTCTGTGTCTTTTAAAAAAATTTTTGTAAATGTTTTTTATTTCCAAAATTTTTTCTATTAAGGGAGGGCGTGTGAGGGCCAGCGCATTATTTCCCCTTTATTTAATTATTTTATATGTATAGCCTCTGGCCCAAGCGCGAGCTGTTGCTGTTCCGCTGTGCGGCCACACCCCTTCTTTTTGTTTCCACCATTTTATACGCCTGCGAGCTTCACGTTAGTACAGAGGTAGCCTTCAGCGGAGTTGTGCCCTCTTGTTGAGTAGCTGCCCTTCCTAAAAGAGTTTAGGAAGGGCAGGAAGGTCAACAGGAAACATTTAATGACCCAGGTCAGTTGACCCAGGGCAGCCCGGGCAGATATATATCGCCCAGGTCATGTAAACATCCGGTGGTAGTGTTGTCGTCTTGGATGTTGTTCATACCACACGTGGAGTTCATTTGAGCTTGTACTTGATTGGTGAAAGGTACATTCTGAGGGGCGTGTTGTGTGTCAAGACACGCCCCTATAAGTTCCTGAAGGGAAATTGAAGAGGTTTGGGGCAGAGAGAGACAATTTGTGCAACGTTTATATCCCACCGCTGCCACCATGTCGTGTTCCGAGCTGTTGCACGACGTTGCACAAATTGTCTAGCTACTGGCTATAAATAGTCAAAGGTTTTTTCTATCTTTAATTTACAAAAATAATATCTATACATAAGGTGTTCGATACGGCGCCGACAAGTAACAATCACAACTCTTTCTGTTGCCTTCTCCACTGCAATTATTACAATTTCTCTTATAAACATCCTTAAGAATTGCATTAATCTCGTAAATATTCTCGCATCAAAACGGATTTCACTTCAAACATCATCCACTTTATCTTCATAACGTATTACAACATCTGAACACGGTGCTTTATTTCTCCGTAAATCTCATATGTAGTACGTACAATATTACCCCTTTTTCCCAGCTACCCGTATATAAGGATGACCTTTACTTGGTGCATGAATGCAAGCAACCACATGACGTACCATCAAATATATTAGCATACACATATAATTACCAGACTCCGTTCAACAAAAATGACAACGTAACACCACCGAAATATAATGACAAATATTGATATTTCCACACACGTGACTTCCCTCAAGTAATCTCTTTCTCTTACTACCCATACATGGAACCACGTTAACTTCGTACACAATTACATACTAGTAAATATGTTATGTAACTTATTCGTCAGAGCAACACACATGCACATACGTAGGTAGCCGTATACAAATTCCCTTACTCATAAATGAAAACGCAAGTATATAACGACGTCATTATGAACCAAAGTACAACCACATAAACCATAATAAACTAATACCACATAATACCTAAACCTCCTATCATGTTTCTTCCTCCATTCTAATTTACCTCAAAAGACTGCATTGCAACTTATAAGCTCCACTTACTGGTTATATATGAAGTACAAAATGCCGCCCTCAGCTATGCAGCCGAGGGTGGCCCGCTTAGAGCCGCGGTTGTCCTGTCTGCTTCCTCTCTCCTCTCTCTCTGCCCCAAACCTCTACAATTTCCCTTCAGGAACTTATAGGGGCGCGTCTTGACCCACACAACACGCCCCTCAGAATGTACCTTTCACCAATCAAGTACAAGCTCAAATGAACTCCACGTGTGGTATGAACAACATCCAAGACGACAACACTACCACCGGATGTTTACATGACCTGGGCGATATACATCTGCCCGGGCTGCCCTGGGTCAACTGACCTGGGTCATTAAATATTTCCTGTTGAAATTCCTGCCCTTCCTAAACTCTTTTAGTGCTCGATACGACTACACACCGCATACTGGCGAACTATCATACTTCCATATATCTTTATTTCTTGTATCTTCATATTTCTCATATTGCACTTATGATGTAGGCATCTGACATATATATATATATATATATATATATATATATATATATATATATATATATATATATATATATATATATATATATATATATATATATATATATATATATATATATATATATATATATATATATATATATATATATATATATATATATATATATATATATATATATATATATATACTAAGAGAGAGAGAGAGAGAGAGAGAGAGAGAGAGAGAGAGAGAGAGAGAGAGAAATAGCAAGAATCTAAGCTGCTCTCCGAGGGATCTCATTTAGAGCAGGGAAGAGACATGGTAACATATGGATCTTATAAAGAGATCAGCGGTAAAAAAAACACAACCCACTTATCCCCTAAAAAGAGCCCCCCCAGATGGGAACCCCCTTGTCGTGGTGGGGGGCTTGCGTGCCCCTGTGACCTGGCGAGCGAGGCTATAGGGGGCTTAGGCCCCTGCTCTTCCCTTTCGAGGGGAAGAGGGGTACCCATGCTAGTAAGGTCGGTAGTGAGGGGCCAGACTAAATGGTTCCTACGTAGTGGACCAGCAGAGCCACCAGCTGGAGGGATCGCCCAATAGGGGCTGTCCTGTGCTGGATGGTTGGGTGTCCAGGCTGGGATGCTTTGGGAGGAGGGTCTCAGCTCTGTCGTGGACAAACTTTCGTATCATTTGGGACCTTTTTTTTTAAACGACTGGTCCGCATGGAGACGAGGTACCCCGTCCACGGCAGCCAGCGCTCCCTCCCATTGTACTTCCAGAAGGTGGTTTCCCTTGCCCCTGGAGCCATTTTTTGTGTAACTATATATATATGGTGAAACACAAAAAAACTGTCAGGTTCTTGTGAGGTGGCTGACCTGTCCCGCGAGAAGTCATCTTCTGAGTGGAAAGGAGGATTCTCCTCCACAAGAGCCTCCCGCAGCAGTCTCCTGTTCTGGGAGTTCTTCTGAGGGACGTATTTCTGCTGCATATGACTCCCTTGTGATGGTAAATGTTAACCCATCATTTTCTTATCACGCCTTGCACTCACTTCTGAAGGTGTATGGCACGGTTCTTCGTATTCAACTTGTTTATGATAAGAATTTTCCATCTAACCGCTGCTCTGTGACTTTTCTATCATGTGACGAAGCCCGTCTAGCTTATGAACATGTAGCATCTCTTCCCCTCGCTGGCTCTGGCTTTAAGACAGAACTTCTCCACTCTCGCAATATTTCGGACAGCGACACGGACTACATTCACCATTCTGAGAGTTCAGTTCCTGAAATCCGTCAGATCTGGCCTCCACGTTGGTTTGTGGCCTACTACAAAAATGGGCGCGGGAATTTCATACATGCCTCCCGGTAACTGTCAAAAGAGATCGGCACGATTCATGAGGGAAACCTCAAGAAATACGGTAAGATGGTGCTAGTACGAGCGAAAGATATCACGCAGGCAAGGATGTTGCAACATCTACCATGCCCTTCTGAAAGCATGTTTGAGACTATAAAGGCACATCCCACCTTTAATTACAGCAAAGGTTGTGTGTACAGTCAGGATCTTTATGAATTCCCTGATGAGGAAATACTAATAATGTGTCCTAGCTCAGTCCAAAAGGTGACAAAGATGAGGAACTCCTCCAACATGGTCCTCCTCACCTTTTTTGGTTCCACCCTTCCTGTTCGTGTTAATATCGGACCTATTAATCTTAGGGTGAGGCGTTTTGTTTCTCGCCCTCTTCAGTGTTTCTCATGTTATTCGTACGGTCACGGTAAAAGCTCCTGCAAGGAGGCTTCCCGATGTGGTAATTGCTCTGCACTAGACTCACATTCTGAGGAGCATTGCAATGCTGCTGCTTATTGTTTTCATTGCCGTGATGCTCACCAAGTACGTTCCAGACAATGCCCTAGGTATTGCCTAGAACAGGATATTTTACAGCTCGCTAACAGTCAGTTTATTAGCCTTGGCAGTGCCCGACGCGAATTCCTTCACCGCCAAAAGGATGGTACTGGTTCGACATCCTATGCTTCATTGGCCGCACGCTCTTCAGGTGAGTCTGCTGGTCAAAAAACAACTCTTTCTGATACCTCTCGCTCTGTTAGGGCGAGTGGTCCTGTTCTTTTGGCCAATAGGTTTTTCCTTTTGTCCGATGACTCGGTTGAGTCATCTCTAAGAAGTGACGAGAATAGTAGTAGATGTCCATTTGCCACCTGTATCTCCTAAGCCTTTGAAGGGCCTGACCAAACGGCACCGTGGCTCTGCGGAGTCGATTGATTTAGCTCAGTCTAAACAATCTAAGGTTTCTCCCGGTGTACGTGACCGTGAGTCCTCCAGGGACTGCTCTGCAATGGTAGCTCCAGTTGTTTCTGTCCAGCCTTCTGTGACGCCCTCTGTCTCAGATCGGGCTTCTTGTGATGAGGACGGTCTTAGCATGGAGACGTCCGAAAGTGCAGTCTTGCCTGATCCTCGTCCTCCGAGGACCGGTAGAAGGGAATATGGTTTGCATCACCCACCGATAGGCCGAAAGGTTGCGGTCCAACGACCCGGCACATCTGAACTCCCGGTGTGTCGTGATCCGAGCTGTTGCACAAATTCTCTAGCTACTTGCTATAAATAGTCAAAGGTTTTTTCTATCTTTAATTAACAAAAATAATATTTATACATAAGGTGTTCGATACGGCGCCGAGAAGTAACAATCATAACTCTTTCTGTTGCCTTCTCCACTGCAATTACTACAATTTCTCTTACAAACATCCTTAACAATTACATTAATCTCGTACATATTCTCGCATCAAAACGGATTTCACTTCAAACATCATCCACTATATCTTCATAGCGTATTACAACATCTGAACACGGTGCTATATTTATCAGTAAATCTCATACGTAGTACGTACGTACAATATTACCCCTTTTTTCCCCAGCTACCCGTATATAAGAATGACCCTTACTTGGTAAATGAATGCAAGCAACCACGTGACGTACCACCAAATATATTACCATACACATATAATTACCTGACTTCGTTCAACAAAAATGACAACGTAACACCACCGAAATATAATGACAAATATTGATATTTCCACACAATTGACTTCCCACAAGTAATCTCTTTCTCTTGGTACCTATACATGGAATCACGTTAACTTCGTACACAATTACACACTAGTAAATATGTTATGTAACTTACTCGTCAGAACAACACACATGCACATACGTAGGTAGCCATATACAAATTCCCTTACTCATAGATGAAAACGTAAGTATATAACGACGTCATTATGAACCAAAGTACAAACACATAAAGCAATATTGTTACGGCCCGCCCGTAACATGCATTACTACCATCACCTCCTCCGCTTGTTACCTCGTTCGCCACCTCTCCGCCTCCCCTTCCACGTCACCGTCTCGTGAACCTTCCACGCCACCGTCTCGTGAACCTTCCACGTCACCGTTTCATGAAGCCCCGCTACGTACTGTCCCGAAGTTGGATTCACGCGGCCCCTTTCGACTCAACCGAAAGTGTTGAGCCAGCTCTTGGCTTTCTGGATTGGGAGTTGAGATCCAAGCCTCAACCAGTGAACACAACGCCTCTTGGGTCTACCGTGGGATCAACCATCACCCAGCATTTCACCACTGCATAAGTATCACTTCCCCTCGTCCGTGTTTTCCACATTGCCTCTATATAGGATTAGGATTATCGTTAGGTATTAAGTTGGGTTCTTTATTGTTGTATTTATTACTGTGTTATATGTATATGTGTATGTCATTTTCCTGTGTTTCATGTTATATATCTGTGTTTCATGTTTCTTGTTATATATGTGTCAATTTCATTATGGGTTATTAAAGTAACTTTTTAAAGTGACCCCCTTTTACATTTCCTCACCAGTTGAACCTGCAGTGTTTTTTTTTTTATTGTTATTGTTCACCGGCTCTTCGATGCCAATCTTACCAGTTTAGTTTAACGCGGCTTAGAGCCGCGGTTGTTCTCTCTGCTTCCTCTCTCCTCTCTGTCTGCCCCAATCCTCTACAATTTCCCTTCAGGAACTTATGAGGGCGTGTCTTGACCCACACACCACGCCCCTCAGAATGTACCGTTCACCAATCAAGTACAAGCTCACGTGAACTCCACGTGTGGTATGAACAACATCCAAGAACGACAACAACACCACAGAATAATTACCTGCCCGGGCTGCCCTGGGTCAACTGGCCTGGGTCATTAAATTTTTCCTTTTGACCTTCCTGCCCTTCCTAATCTCTTTTATGGCTGGATACGGCTACACACCGCATACTGGCGAACTAGCATACATCCATATATCTTTATTTCTTGTTTCTTATATCATTTATATTTCACTTGTGATATGGGCATCTGACAGGTGTCTTCTCGTCGTTTGATTATTTCTAGTCAGGTGAGTCACGGGCAGCCCCTTCAAAAGACTCGCCCATCCACTGCACCTAAATAGTCATCTTCAAGCTTCTACAGTGGAATTCTAGAGGCCTTCGCGCCTCGTGGGGGGAACTCCGAGCTTTGCTGTCGAAGTTCTCTCCAGCCTGTGTAGCTCTACAAGAGACTATGCTAGGTGATAGTACTTATTCTAGTCCTCCTTGCTATCGTGTCTATTTTTGCACTCCTATCCCTGATCAGGGCCACCACGGTGGCACAGCTATTCTTGTCCGTCACGGTATACCTGTTATCCCATTACAACTTAACTCTCCTCTTCAGGTGGTTGCTGTTAAAGTCTTTATAGGACGACTGTACACCATTTGCAGTTTATATCTCCCTCCTTGGCTTCCTGTCTCCAGGGGTGAGCTTGATGGCCTGGTGCGTCAGCTGACTCCGCCTTTTCTTTTGTTGGGAGATTTTAACGGCCGTCACCCATTGTGGGATGTAGGTGCTAGTAATCCTCGTGGGGTTTTAATCGGTTCTTTTATTGAGGATGAGGATTGAGGTTTTAAATTCTGGGATGTTACACATTTCCACAGTCCTACTGGGACTTTTACCGCTATCGATCTTTCTCTGTGTACATCTAATACTTTCCTTGATTTTAACTGACGGGTCCTACCTGATTTACACGGTAGTGACCACTTTCCGATTTTATTACAATCTGTGAACACTGAGCCACAGTCCCGGCCCCCACGCTGGGTTTTAGACAAGGCAGATTGGCCTCGATTCACAGACCTTAGGTCTTTTATCCGTCCGTTGGCTGACTTTTCTACCTGTGCTGAGGCTGTTGATTATTTTACCGACTTTTTAATTTCAGTAGCGCTTCAGACAATCCCTAGGACGTCAGGTCGCTTTACTAAGCGTCCCGTTCCTTGGTGGAACGCAGCATGTATTAAAGCTGTGCAAGAGAATCGGGCGGCTATCTCTCGTCTCCGGCGTCATCGTGGGGACCCGCAGTGCCTGGAAGCTATTCGGCGCTGCCGAGCTCGGGCCCGCCGCGTTTTGAAAGAGAGCCTCTTGGAAAGCCTATGTCTCTTCCATAAACGTTCGCACCCCTCTTACGGATGTCTTCAAGAAGGTCCGCCGAATTGCTGAGAAGTATTCTGCTCCTTCCCCACCAGTTTTGTTGTCTACTGGGCGGAGGGTGGCAGACCCTACGAATGTCGCCGACCTCTTCGCGGAGCACTTTGCCAGTGTTTCCCAGAGACATCCTGCAGCCCCGGGCGTATGTCACCGCCAGAGAATGGAATCTCTCGGCATAAATTTTTCTTCTACTGGAGGGGAGTCTTATAATGTCCCCTTCTCTGCCTCCTAGTTTCGGACTGCTTTGTCCCAGTGTCACGACTCTTCTCCTGGGCCAGATGATATTCCTTATGCCTTCTTGCGCCAGATGTCTGACAGTGCTTTTAACTTTTTATTAAATCTATATAATATGATTTGGCATACCGGTGAATTTCCATCTTCTTGGGCTGTCACAGTAGTTCTCCCATTTCCGATGTCTGGGAAAGATAATTTGCAGGCTACGAACTACCGTCCCATATCTTTGACATCTTCCTATATCTTTGATATCTTTTATTTGTAAAGTGTTAGAAAAGATGGTAAATATAAGACTCATGTGGTATTTGGAGAGAGGGAAGTACTTGTCACCGGTACAGTGACATGGCATTTTACAGTCTTTGTTTAATTTTTGCCTTCGTGGCCACCTTCCTATTTTTATCCTGCAGTTTTTATCCAGACGTTTTTTACGGGTTCAAGTTGGGAGTGTTCTCTCCGATGCTACAGCTTTAAATGACGGTGTCCCACAGGGAAGTGTCTATCACCTCTCTGAGGTCCTTGGACTAGCGTGTCTGGCCCTTGGCCATGATTTATTCGTTTTTTTTGGAAGAGGCTGGTCTTCTCCCTTATTTGTGAATTTTAGAATTTTATTTATATTTTGATATTTTATTCGATTATATTGTACTTTTAGTGTTTTAGCAACTTTTAATTGTATTGGTTTTATTGTTTTTAGTTTTTTATAATTGTTATTTTTCTTTATTTTTTCTTTTTTCTTTTTAAAAATTGTTCGTATATTTTAAAATTTTGGTAGCGGCGCCAAATGACCCTGGTTGTTGCGGCGCCTACATCAATATCCATCCATCCCCTAAAAAGAGGTGGTCAACGTTACTGATACACACACACACACACACACACACACACACAGGAAGAGTAGATTTTATAATTGTTATTATTCATGAATGATTTCTATAATAATGGAGAGATTACATTTACCTAGATTTAAGAAAAACTTATGAAAAGGTGGCCAATTAAAACTAAAATATAGATACCGGAGAAGATAAGAGGCGTTAATGGATAACTTCTGGAGTGGATAGAGGATTTTTTTTTAATTAGAGATGGGAACATTGGTAAGGGACCGATTATAAATTTGGAGCACAGTAACAAGTGTGGTCGCGCAAGGATCAGTATTATTATGAATATCATTCGTGGTGACATGTATCCAATTACGTGAGTCTTTTTGCTGATAATGCATAAAATATGCGGAGTTGGATTGGGAGAAGTTACAGCGATATCTAAAAACAAATTTCGTGAAATGAGATGTCAAATGAAATTTCACATTTGGAAATCCAACAATAGAGTTTCGAAAGGGTAACAAAAGGTGTAGTTATAGTTAAAGGATGAGGAATAAAACAATGAATATCATAACGTAGTAAATATATTTTTTTTGCAGAATTATCACTAGAAAAAAAAAAAAAGATAACAGGTGAAACTTTAAACCTACTAAAGAAAAAAATAAGATGCCTTTTCTTATTTAGGTGAAGAAAGAGGACAATAATTACAACATTAATAAACATTGGAATCCGCTCAGTATTTTTTTTTTATTTCCATTAAATAATCACATTATTCTATCATTGCAGTGCTGGACACCTGAATCCTCGAATGCTGGTTGAGGCCCACCAAAGAGCTGCAGAGCAAACTGGCACACATTTGTTGAGGGAGGTAGTGATGACAGTTCGTCCTACACAAAATAAGATGCACAAGTAAGTATGCACTAGGGTAATTTTATTTGGCAGCTGCAAATGTGGTCTTGCAAAAACTCCTCTTCCTGCAACATAGAGCAACCATTATATTTCATTGTTCATGATGTTTGGTTCTATTTAGGTATTTCTCATAGCTCACTGACTACAAAAGGATGGCCATAGTAGAAAAGCCTTTGCTGTTTGTCATATCCTGGTTTCCTTTTTTTTTTTTTATACCATGTGGGCTTTTTACGGAAATTTAAGTGCTAAAGGGGATACTTTTTTCGGTACCTCCTATCTCAAAGCCTACCCGGTAGGAAACCATTGCCCCTAGTGAGGAAGTCCACACTCAAACCGTGGACAGGATTGGAACCCGTGCGCTTGAAGACCTCGCGGACCCCAAAGCACGCATGGTCCCACTGTAACTAAAGAATGGACAGTACACTGGTCCCAGGAGGCTGTGAAAATATAGATTTAAAGGGGGGTGTTGAAGTTTCCCACTCGACCTATATGAAGTGGCTGTACATAAACAAACACTCCACAGAGTCCCCACTACTATAACTCACAGCCGCCGTAACCATCAGGTTCTTTCAAGGTCGCCAACAGTGCATAATTTCCCCCACTGTAAGGGAATCTCCTCAGCAACTCCTTCTCCTCCTGTACCCAACCAAGTAGAATTTATAAATGGTAGATGCTATGTGTAACAGGGCGAGGCCTTAATACCCCCTAGAGAAACCGCCCACAAGGACAATTCCACCCACTTCTCTATGAAGTATTAATGCCTCTCCACAAGCCTTGTCCACAGACTTTGATAACTCACAGACCGGAACAACATGCGCGGTATTTTATATTACTGTACTATCCTACTACAACAAGTGCTTCCTAACACCTGTCAGAATGACATCCCTAGCCTACTACTACTGCAATATATGATGTGTACAGCACATCCGGTGATGTACACACAAGCCCAGACGCCACTTACGGGTGACAACAGCTATATACGGAGTCCAGATGCTCGTCACAGACAAGTCTGGCGGACGACAACTACGCAGCCTCTCAGCATTCGATAGTGTGCGTGGCTACTACCACTACAATACAGTATACTACTGAAACTATACAAAAGAGGGGACGAACGCAAAAACACGGGAAATGCAGCCAACTCTCCTTCACTTCCCTTGGAACAACAAGCCCGTTGCTCCACACCGTCACGGCCTACCCAGCAGCAAACCAGCTATTCAAAAAGGAGGGCACAACTCCCAGACCGAGACTGGTGAGCACCCAGAAAAGCCCAGCAACACGTGTCTCCACCCTGTGCCAGAAACCAAGAGCGCACGTGTCTACTGCGAGGCTCGCAGACACATATATATATATATATATATATATATATATATATATATATATATATATATATATATATATATATATGTAACAATGTGGAACAGGTGGGTTGGTGGGTGGTGGATATATATATATATATATATATATATATATATATATATATATATATATATATATATATATATATATATATATATATATATATATATATATATATATATATATATATATATATATATATATATATATATATATATATATATATATATATATATATATATATATATATATATATATATATATATATATATATATATATATATATATATATATATATATATATATATATATATATATATATATATATATATATATATATATATATATATATATATATATATATATATATATATATATATATATATATATATATATATATATATATATATATATATATATATATATATATATATATATATATATATATATATATATATATATATATATATATATATATATATATATATATATATATATATATATATATATATATATATATATATATATATATATATATATATATATATATATATATATATATATATATATATATATATATATATATATATATATATATATATATATATATATATATATATATATATATATATATATATATATATATATATATATATATATATATATATATATATATATATATATATATATATATATATATATATATATATATATATATATATATATATATATATATATATATATATATATATATATATATATATATATATATATATATATATATATATATATATATATATATATATATATATATATATATATATATATATATATATATATATATATATATATATATATATATATATATATATATATATATATATATATATATATATATATATATATATATATATATATATATATATATATATATATATATATATATATATATATATATATATATATATATATATATATATATATATATATATATATATATATATATATATATATATATATATATATATATATATATATATATATATATATATATATATATATATATATATATATATATATATATATATATATATATATATATATATATATATATATATATATATATATATATATATATATATATATATATATATATATATATATATATATATATATATATATATATATATATATATATATATATATATATATATATATATATATATATATATATATATATATATATATATATATATATATATATATATATATATATATATATATATATATATATATATATATATATATATATATATATATATATATATATATATATATATATATATATATATATATATATATATATATATATATATATATATATATATATATATATATATATATATATATATATATATATATATATATATATATATATATATATATATATATATATATATATATATATATATATATATATATATATATATATATATATATATATATATATATATATATATATATATATATATATATATATATATATATATATATATATATATATATATATATATATATATATATATATATATATATATATATATATATATATATATATATATATATATATATATATATATATATATATATATATATATATATATATATATATATATATATATATATATATATATATATATATATATATATATATATATATATATATATATATATATATATATATATATATATAAGGAGCTGCGGTTGTGTGTGTGTGTGTTCACTAATTTTAAAAATAAAGACTTCTTACTAAGTTGAGAGGGAATAGCAAAACTGGAGAAATGAGGATCAGAACTCACCTTGTATTTTTGGCCACCTTTCCTCTTAGGAGCATGCTTCAGGGCCTCACTAATTTGATGCTCCACTGCAGAGGTTTTTGCTTCTTTGTAGGTTCTCATGCATGCTCCTTTGGGTAAAGAAACCAAAGCATATGAATGTCAGACAAATTTTTGTTTTAGTGTCAAGCATAGGACACACTATTTTCATAACATTACTACATATACTGCTTTGAGTCAGATGAAAACAAGCAATTCTGCACACTTACTGATGATAACTTTGCAGATGGGAAGATCACTAAATGGTAGCTTCCCTTTCTTTCCTTTGAGGCTGTAAAACGACCACACGGAATTAGTTCCAAGCTTTTAAAATCCTCCGGACAGCATCGCCAAGGCTGTGCCCTCCAAAAGATGACAAATACAGTGTCTGCAACAAATAATAGTAGGACCATAAATACAAGAAGATATGATTCTTCAAGACAAAAATAATCTTATATCAATATTCAAAATATCATGAAACTTTCTCATATTCAAATTTATACATTTTTATTTTACCAAATTCCTTTTGAAAGATTGATCAGCCAATTTAGAGTTTAGGTCATCCAGTTCCTCCAAGCTGCTTACTGGAGCTGGCAGTACATCCTCCACATCATCCCCTAGCCCACTGGAAGAAGACTGTAGGCAGCTTAACATCAGCCGCTGGTTTTCCTGGATTGTCTTGAAGTTTGCCATTACAGCGCTCTTGAACTCTGCATCAGGAAGAAAGATTTTCAGTCACAAAGTAATATTTCTAGAAGGTTGATTGTTACTGTCACTGGCAGACTATGAAAAAAAATGCAAGTTTTAATTTTTAAATACACTTAATACGTAAACAATGAAGGCATGCTCTACCTGCAAACTCTGTCTGTGAAACAGGTACAAGTTCTGTTGCACCTCGGTCTGATGAAGCTGTCAGAAATTTAATGTGTATAAGCACCTTGTGTGTGTGTGTGTGTGTGTGTGTGTGTGTGTGTGTGTGTGTGTGTGTGTGTGTGTGTGTGTGTGTCTGTTAATTTCATATATCAGCATTGCAGTTTAGGTCTACCCTGAGATGAGGTGAATGAAAATAAATCACTTTGTATAATCATAAGGATATGGATTTCGTTTACATATCATACAAATTAAAATTACCTGATGTGTATTTTTTTTTCAAATCTTGTGCGTTAACATGTATTATTTCTGAGGACCGTGATGAGGATCTGGTTTTGAAGGATGCATCAGACCATTCTGTAGGGAAAATGGTAATAAAAATAATAGTGGAACTTATATAACTACTATGGTGAAAGTTTCCCCAAAGACAGAAATTTGTAAATACAAGCTTTGTTGTCATACATACCTGGGGAGGAAAATCTTTCATGAACAACTGAGTTTTTGGTATGATGCGAGCTTGTTTTGGAAAGTCCAACTGAAAGGTAATTGGGTACAAATTCACTGTATGTTGTGGTTCTTAACTCATGGAATTGTGAACATATTCGCACACATACTGGCAAAAGTTTCGTGCAATATAGAAAAAAAAACATGCTTACCATTTAGGTGAGGAGATTGTGGCAGAACAGCTACAGATGGAGTGTGGGAGAACTCAGGATTATCGCCTTCATCTGTATAAGTTTACGAGCATACTAGTCATTTTGAGTTTGTCTTGTTGTCATAATGAATTAATTAAGGACACATATATGAACAAACCATTCTGTTCAATTGCCAGCATAAGCTATTACAAACCAAAGAATATAATAACGTATAAGAAAAATCTTACCATCAGCTTCATCTGAGAAGTCATATCTAGCAGGCTTTTTGGTAACTCTGCTTTTTGGACCTTCAGGTTCTGTTTCAACATTTGACGTAACCTCTGCTCTCCTGGACAGTTCCTGGGCCTTGCTGTAGGTTTCTGTGGCGCAAAAAAAATTTACGTATGTAGTTTAAATTTTCATACATGGCATTACAAGCATAAAATTATTCAGATGTTAATAATAATTTACACCTGTCATACCTGCAGATGAAAAATCCTTATCTCGTATGAATTCCATTTTTCTTTATCTGGGATTTCTTCCTTTTTCACCTTGGCTGCAGCACCTGCCCTTGGAGGCCAGTAACAAAACAGACCCTGAAATTAAAAGATTAGCACACTGTTAATATCAACGATGCATATACAAAACCAAGATTTATATTTCAAGTACTTATATCTTAACTGTCAGAGAGTATTTGTATAACGAGCAAGATCATCTGTCTGTTACTCCTTAAACCCGTTAGCATGCACCATCAACATCTTTAAAGGAAACTCACTTTTCTTTATGCATTATCCATGACTTGGGAACAACTTCAACTGCCTTTTCATCCAGAAACTCCACAACTACAAATGACATCTGTTAAAATATATTTAAAATTAATGATACATTTCCATGATCACAGGCAGCAAATTCTACACTGTAACCATTTAACATTCAAACTTTTCTACTTAAAAGTTTCCTCACCTGATAGTTTTCAGAATTCATGCAGTATTGCTAGGATTTTTGTGTGTCTTCCACTTCTACTATGTACCATAATTGCCTTTGTTTTTAGGTCGCTTTTTTTAATAAATTTCATATAACTTTTTGCTGTATTTATCTGATAAACTCCAATAATCTTGGAATCACATGGGTCATTAAATGCTGATTCTGTTCTGTTGTACACTCTGCACAGTATTTTCTGGTTTCCTTCATCATCTCTTTGGTGTGATAAGGCCACTGCTTCACAACAAGATGAATCATCCAAAATATATGTATTGTCAGGTTTGTTAGTGCAGATGATTTTCTTAAACTTTGCAGGTTTCATTTCACCTGGGTCATTCTCCAGTTCATGAATTCTTTTTACAACTTGTGATAAAGCATTTTTTCCTGATCTAACCATTTTCTTCAGTTTATACAGATAGTTCTCAAATGGAAATGCTGCACAGACATCCAAGCTTCCAAACCAACCAGCATCTTCTGCAAGGTGAAGCATGCTATGGACATTGTACACTAAGAACTCATTGCCATAGAGTTCCCGACCTCGTTTAACAAAATACACCAGTAGTTGGTGAGCATAGCCCTTATGCATCTGAATAAGTCTTGGTGACACAAGAATGCACAGAGCAACAGAAAGAGTCATAAAATGAGCATAAAGGTCACCTCTTAGGCTGCCTTTAAGAACAAGTTTGCCAGTATACAACAAAAACTGTCTGAATTCGGTTGCCTTCCATCTGTCAATTTCAGAAGGCTTCTAGGTTTTCGTGCAAAGTTGCTGGGGACAAACTGTTGCATTTCTAAGAGTTTCTTGTTGATTTCTTCAACATGCCTCTGCGTAATCCTAGTTTCTTTTTTTCCTTTTATCCATATCAGGAGTAAGCGCCTCATCACACCAAGGCAGGCTTGATGCATGTAATCTATTGGAAATGATTTTATTAGATCCACAGGAAGAGCTGTAAAAGGGGAAACCCCACAATGGTGCTCTTCTTGAATCTGGTCTCTAAATGACTCATTAGTGCGCAAGACAATATTATCAATTTCCTGATAGGTAAGCCTTCCATACCAAACTCCTTTTTGTGTACACTTATCGCATCCATAGTAACCTGAATATTGTTTAGTGGCTTTAACCATTGCTCTTGCAGGGGCATCACAAACGATGCTTTTCAGTGTTACATGTATTTTAAACTCCTCATACTGAATGCCATGCTGCAGTATGTCATTCAGCTCTCTGATCGTGTCATTCAAGAAATCTAAATTGCATGGCTTTGACGATCCACACGTTAAAGCGACAGGAAAGACAGTTACTGGCTGAATCATGATAGCACACAGCACTGGCCACATGCATGTGTTTGAGCTTTTAAATAGTGGAAGGCCATCAATATTGAGGGACACTTCCAGATTTTGTGTATTTTGTTTTGTTTGTCGAGGATATTTTTCAAAATTTTTAGTAATGATTCTTTGAGTCCCAAATAAATGTAGCTCATTCCAGATTTGTCTTCAATCTTCACATTTCTTTCAGTTTTCAATAAGGTGCGAGCAGATAAGGGTAGAGAATTATGGCCATTTGATCTTAATAGCTTTAGCAAATCATCAGCAGCATTGTGTTTTATTTGGTGTTTATTTATCCAAGATATTAGGTCACTTGAAATATTTCTTCCTTCATCTGATGACAATGAATCAGATGAATAAAAGGATTTTCTTCAATCAAACACCATGTTTCATCACCATCCTCACTACTTTCTGTACTATGTGGTGCTACATCTTCCACAGACAAGTCCTTCGCATTTTCTGAAGAGTGAATTATATCTGCACATAAATCAACAGAATCGTTACTGTCACTGCTACGGTCTTTTGTTGAACATGTTGCAATTTTTTTTGCAAATCTTTTTCTAGCTATCCAACTTCTCTGATATTGCTTTCGTTTTTCCTTTCGATCCATTTAAAACCTGGAAATCAAAGAAATGCACTAGTTTCATACTACAGATATTAGTTACACTGAAAAAAGTTGGGTGAGATAAAACAAATATCTTTTATGACTTAAAAACATTAATGACGGAAGACGCATTGATTGCTGTACAGATTTAGGGTCAGCTAGTGGCCGAAGAATCTTTTGGATATCGATAAAATTCATTGGGGTGTCATTGAAGTATCTTTGAACATCATTGGTGTTCATTGGGATAACACTGGGTTAACTGAAGGCAAAGTAAGTAAAAAAATTATAGATGTTAGTCTACATGTTAACTACTTTAATTGTAATGCCCATGCATGTGTGTGTGTGTGTGTGTGTGTGTGTGTGTGTGTGTGTGTGTGTGTGTGTGTGTGTGTGTGTGTGTGTGTGTTCATAGTGCTTAAATACAAAACATTACCTTAAAAAAACTCGTTTACTTGAAACCAGAATGGCAGGCAGGTACAGAAGCAAGGGCAAGTACAGCTACACCAAGGATTATGGCATTCACACCCTTGGGATATGTAGTTAATTATGGTGGAAATTGTATTCTGCAGCTCCAGAGAACAGCTGATGCGTAGAATGACGTATGTGCCATCAAATGATACACTAATGTTCATTGCAGGGATCCCACTGTTTGAAGCTGTTGTCTTTGTCATTCTGTCAGTGGAAAAAAAAAGACTTACAAGTTCCTGGATTCTTACTTTATAATGCCATCCTCTTATTATAGATAAAGCTACTTACTGTCTGTCAGGCCTAAAAACCTCCAATATATAAAAATTACATAATTACACCTCAGCCGCGATGTTACCAGGCCACACACAGACTACGTGACAGCTATACACTTATATAATTCCAACCGCGCACTTAAAACACCAGAATATAAGTAAACTAAGTGAAAATGTGTAACACTAAATCACACATAAAACCACATGTGATTACACCAAAATTATGTTAGATAACAGCTAGCCAGACCACGTACGTGACGCCTCTACACACTTAAATGCTTACAAAACATGCACGCACTTAAAAAATCATTATGGCATTCACACCCTTGGGATATGTAGTTAATTATGGTGGAAATTGTATTCTGCAGCTCCAGAGAACGCTTTAAAAAGTATTACACTCCTCTAAATCACGCATGAAAACCAATTATACCACCAAAATTACGTCAGATTACAACCAGGCAACGTAAAGTACCATTATATAAGTAATCTAAGTTAAAAAGGTTTAACACTCCTGTAAATCACACATACAAAACCACTACTACACCACCAAAACTACGTTAGATTACCTCATCAGCCATGGTATAAGTTTGCGCAAGGACAGACAAACAGGTACCAATCATGTACTAGAATATGGGGCTTGCGTTAAAATATATCCTACGCACGTTAATTTCACCTCTTATATGTAACTTGCACGTCTACTTAAGCCTTGGACACTCCAGACTAAGTTAGAATGGTGAATAATGACATGGAAAGTGTAAAAATTGTGATACACGGCGTGCATTGTTAACCCACGCTGTCCCTCGCCACTACATTTTTCATCACATTTCACCTTCAACACAATTTACAGGGATGATCTGCCGCTCTACCTAATCCCTGAGCACTTAATGTCATGTGTGTAGGTGTAACAAAGGTGGGGGAAAGGTGTAAATGACGTAAAAAAGATAAAAACTCACCACATTATCCGTGGCGGGTAAGCACATGCAGCAGGCGGCGGAGGAACGTGCGGGAGAGTTGCCGCTGATCGAACACTTTACAAACTATTAATGTTTATTTCGTCATATTTATATATATTACTGTTATTCTTAGTGTTTATCACGTTTTAAATTACACTGATTTGTTTTCCGGAATTGTATTTAACGTGGAAGATCTTATATACGGGGTTCTGTGCATGCTGCGTCAGCTGAAATTTAATCCCCGGCTGGCTGGCGGGAAGAGTGCCGAGGCAGCAAATTTTAGCGTAAACACCTCCGACGCTGCTTCGTCCTTCCTTCCTATACAGGGCCCATTGAATTATAGGGTCCCTCCACGCGCAGGACTGGGTAGCCGTGGGCGGGACCAAAGCAGCAGCAGAGCTCCCCGTGACGTCACAGAGCTTTGGTCCCGCCCACGGCTACCCAGTCCTGCGCGTGGAGGGACCCTATAATTCAATGGGCCCTGCCTATAGAGGAGGAAGCCATTATAACAGAAAGGAGTAATAATAATAATAATAATAATAATAATAATAATAATAATAATAATAATAATAGTAATAATACGCATGACAGGTTCTTCATATATAAATATCAATATATATAATATATATATATATATATATATATATATATATATATATATATATATATATATATATATATATATATATATATATATATATATATATATATATATATATATATATATATATATATATATATATATATATATATATATATATATATATATATATATATATATATATATATATATATATATATATATATATATATATATATATATATATATATATATATATATATATATATATATATATATATATATATATATATATATATATATATATATATATATATATATATATATATATATATATATATATATATATATATATATATATATATATATATATATATATATATATATATATATATATATATATATATATATATATATATATATATATATATATATATATATATATATATATATATATATATATATATATATATATATATATATATATATATATATATATATATATATATATATATATATATATATATATATATATATATATATATATATATATATATATATATATATATATATATATATATATATATATATATATATATATATATATATATATATATATATATATATATATATATATATATATATATATATATATATATATATATATATATATATATATATATATATATATATATATATATATATATATATATATATATATATATATATATATATATATATATATATATATATATATATATATATATATATATATATATATATATATATATATATATATATATATATATATATATATATATATATATATATATATATATATATATATATATATATATATATATATATATATATATATATATATATATATATATATATATATATATATATATATATATATATATATATATATATATATATATATATATATATATATATATATATATATATATATATATATATATATATATATATATATATATATATATATAGAGAGAGAGAGAGAGAGAGAGAGAGAGAGAGAGAGAGAGAGAGAGAGAGATCACATGCTTAAGTCAATGTTGAAATGCAACGTTATATAAACGTTCCACAACCCCATAAGATCTTTCTTATTACAGCATATTTATTAAGATCCTGTATCATCATAATTATATTGCACAAAGTATTTTAACAATATACCTAAAACAAGAAACACCTTATAGTTTTGTTAGGAGGATGACTTCCTTTGATGATCTCATCCTTCATATCCTTCATTGTTACCTTTCAAAGCGCAAGTCGATGGTGAAACGTAACGTTATGGAAACATGATCGTTACGTTCAACGACCTCAAATTTTTTTTATTTCATTACAGTACATTTAGTTAGGTCATACATCACGAGAAAACAAAGTATTAACATTCAAAGTACAAAAAGTGCATTAAACTGTTTTAGGTGGATGGCCTTCGCAACGTGGATACTACGTGGCTCTTACGTGAAAAAAAAAAAATTCACCTTATTTCATTACAGTATATTTAGTTAGGTCATACATCACGAGAAAACAAAATATTAACATTGAAAACACAAGACATGCCTTAAACTTTGTTAGGTGGATGGAATTCGTGACGTGGATACTACGTGGCCCTTACGTGAAATAAAAAATTCACCTTATTTTCACCATTACGTCACGTGAAAATTACGTAGTGTGTTTGCTGGGGTATTATCTGAATGCCACAATCGTCAAGCCAGTGTGTTACTGCTCTGGGCGTGTGGCAGGTTGCTCCGTCTTGCTGGAAAATCTCCGCATGTGTTTTTCCAAAGCACTCCTCTAGATGGTCATTAAGAAGTTCAAAATACACAATTTTGTTTACAGTTGCGTTTTTTGTGAGAATAACTAAATTCCCAACACCATGGTATGTAAAGCATCCCCACACCATTAAACTTGGGGGGTGTTTTGTGGTCTTTTGCGTGTACCGGGGGTCGGTAGGGTCTGAACCGGGGCGACGTTACACTCTAGTTCGTCCTTTTCCACTTACACAGAAGGTGCTTTCGTCATTCAAGAGCACAGTGCGCTACTTTTCAAGAGGCCAATCTTTGTATTTCTTGGCAAACTTAACCCTCTTCTTCCGCTGGCGTTCATTAATTAGTGGCTTTTTGCGCGCAGGGTAGCACTTGAACTTAAGGTCGCGTTGCAAAGTTTCCTGCACAGTACGAAGTGACACATTAGAAAAAAGTTCTGGGATTTGTTCTTTTAATTCCTTCTCTGTAATGATAGGAGTGATGTCAATTTGTCGTTTTAGCACATTCCTGGTCCTGCTACCAATTTTCTTGGGTTTCCCTGGCTGCTTCACAGGAAGCGGAAGCACTTTCTCCCTGCCAGCCTTAAATCCCTGGACGAGGTTTTGTACTGTTCTAAGCTTCAGTTTTTTTATATGACAAATTTCCTTATTGCTGTGCCCAGCTTTGTAAAGATTAATCATTCTTTGAATTGTTTTGGGATCTGTATGTTTTCAAGGCATAAGGTAATGTAAGAAAATAATGCAAAAACAGTGCGTGGTACGGAGAACCTAGGCGGTCACTTCAAACATATTCAAAATGTCAACTGTCACCAGAGGAAAACGGGGTGAGGGTAACATCCCCATACTCCCACCACTGAGTGGGGAAGAAAACGTGCATCGCTACCAGACACACGATTCATGCTGCTTTATTTTATTTTTTTTTTTTACATTACGGGAGGTTTAAAGATTTGTGCGCCAAACACCGCTATAAGGACTACGGCGCAAAGATTAGCATAGCTTGTATATATATATATATATATATATATATATATATATATATATATATATATATATATATATATATATATACATACACACACACACACACACACACATATATATATATATATATATATATATATATATATATATATATATATATATATATATATATATATATATACACACACACATATATATATATATATATATATATATATATATATATCTTGATCTTGATCTTGATGGTACAGGTGACGCAGAATTTCTTCTGGGTCAGGCCTTTGTATCGGCAGCTCCTGTAGGGAACAAAAGAACACCAGACAACAAAGAGGGCAATCACCATCTTTCACACCACTAGTTCCTGCATCTGGCACGCCACATTCTCTCCAGGAACTCTTTCACAGCCTCAATCATCCTTTCATTCGTCTCCCACACAGTCCCAGCAGCAACACCATCCATTCCCTTCCTGTCATCTCCACTCTGTCATGCCCCAGCTCCCTCAGCACCACTTGCATCATCTCATGCCTGTCTCTGGCATACTTCACACACTCCACCACCACATGTTCCACTGTCTCATCCTCTCCCAAGTCACACATCTGGCACACTTTGCTGCAGGACTCTGACCATCTATAATTCCTTGCATTCACATCCATGCACTGTGCCCTAGCTCGGAAGAGAAGATCACCACCCAGGCTTCCGTCATACCACTTTTCATACATTGGGGCCTCTTTCTCTCTATACCATACCAAGGTACTCTTTTGCTCCATCCTATTTCTCCAGTCATCCAGTCCCACACCTTTCACTACTCTGTCAATCTCACTCTTCCACTTCCTTACATCCCATTCTCTACCTTCTCCATTTCTAACAATCATACTCCAGTCTCTCTCTAAATGTCTTCCTTCTACCTGTTGAAAACCCAACTACTTACTAACCCACTCTTTGCTACCAGCCTGACACACCTCTTCCCCACTTGCTACTCCTGACATTCCACAGAAACACTTTTCTCACTATCCTTGCATCATTCATTCGTTCTAACCTAGCCTTATACTTTAGGGTCGCTTTCACATATCTCTCTCTAAAAGTGCTCCAACCCATATCACCCCTAAGGGCCTCTACTGCTGCATATCTAGGTGCATTAAGTGCCATTCTTGCAACTCTATTCTGCCCTATTTCTAACTTATCTAGTTCACTCTCATTCCAAGCAATCACATCCATACCATACATGATGCTCGGAACAGCCACGCTCTTCCAAACTTCTCGCAGCACGTCATATTTACTCGCCCTCATCCTTGCTGCACTTCCTAGACGACCTACCCACTGATTTGCCATACTTATCTTCTCATTCTTAATCTTTACACAGCCATCCGGACTCATCCACATCCCCAGATACTTATATTCATCTGTCTGCTGCACCTCATTCACTCCTAATCTCCACACATGGTTCCTCTCATCCTCTGACCTATGCACAACCATTACCTTACTCTTTTCACTACTAAATCTCACTCCAAAATCTCTTCCATACCCATCTACTACATCAAGCATACTCTGTAGCTCTTCTGCCGACTCACTCATGACTACAACATCATCTGCATACAAGAGCACACCTATCTTATCATTTCCCACATTTACACCTG
The DNA here is from genome assembly GCF_017591435.1 of Portunus trituberculatus. Classification (NCBI taxonomy): domain Eukaryota; kingdom Metazoa; phylum Arthropoda; class Malacostraca; order Decapoda; family Portunidae; genus Portunus; species Portunus trituberculatus. Next base: position 100,901 of record NW_025541581.1, on the reverse strand, counting down.
CATTCATTCTCCTCATTCTAGCAGCCAATTCTTCTGTATATAAGCTAAAGAGGGTTGGTGATAATATGCAACCCTGCCTAACTCCTCTTTCACTCTTCACCCAGTCTGTCTCTATATCCCTAGTTTATACTTAGCTCTTGTATCCACATACATACTTCTCACTATGTTAACTATCTTTGCACTTAACCCAATTTTTCTAACACCCTACCTAGCATTTCTCTGTTTACCCTATCATATGCTTTCTCTATGTCTAGGAAACCTAAGTATAGTTTGCTACCATCCCTTTTCTTTCTCTCAATCAATTCATTCACTACAAACAGATTGTCTTCTGCTCTCCTGTCCACTCGGAATCCATTTTGCTCTTCGCCTAACACTCCAACTCTCTCAATCCATTTGCACAATCTCTCATTCAACACCGCACTGAACACTTTGCCTACTGTGTTAACTAACGCAATCGGCCTGTAGTTCCTCAACTCATTCTTACTCTTATATCCTCCCTTATGCAACAAGGTCACCCTGCATTCATTCCACATTCTCGGCACTCTCTCCTCCTCCCACACCTGGTTGAACAACTCAGTCATCCTATCAATCACTACTTCTCCTCCATTTTGTACATTTCATACGGTATCTCATCCGGCCCTGCTGCCTTCCCATTCTTCTGCTTCTTCACACATTTCTCCACCTCCTCCCTGCTGATCCTTTCATTCAACTCATCTGCATCCTTTCTCTCCAGTGACACATGTCCTTCATCCACATCAAAGACCTCACTTACACCTCCAATCTCTTCCCAAAACTCTTTTATTGCCCTTCTCATTTCTTCCTTATCAGTCACCACTGCCCCATTCACCTTCAGGCTCTCCACATTCTCACTGTTAGGCATCCCCTCACCCCTCAGGAATCTATACCATTCTCGCCCACCTTCCATACCTTTCTCTCTAAGGGACTGAATCACACTTCTCTCACTTGTAACTTTAGCATTCATTATCTTTCGCTTCGTCATTCGCTGCTGACTCACATACGCTGCCCATGCATTCAGGTACTCCCTTTCAGCTTCCTCACTCTCATGTCTCCTCTTTCTTAACTGTCTGCACACTCTATTCAGTCTCTTCCTTTCCTTCCTAGCATCCCTGATCTCATTATTCCACCACGGCCTACATGCATGCTTTCTGGCACTTGTTCTTGCATACCCTATCTGGCTTACTGCTGCATTTCTCACATTTTCTACAAATCTATCATTCAGTTCATCCACGTCGCTTAGACTTTCATCCTCCCAGCTCCTCTCACTCAAGTCCACCTGGAAATTCTCCCATCCTACATCTCTCAATCTCCACTTTTTCCTCTTGGCCTTGGCATTTGTTCCATCTCTTCCATTCAACTTGCACTCTAACACCAGCATGTTATGGTCTGAGACTATGTCAATCATCCCATCTTCATCAATCCACATGCGGTCAACAACTTCACGCATTCTCCCATTCACTAGCATGTAGTCAATCGCAGACTCCTGGTTCCTCCCACACCAAGTCACTCGTCCTTCAGCCAGGGTCTCATTGAGATTCTCCAAACTCACCTCATTCACAAGCTCATCCAGCATCTCACCGTTCCTGTTCATTTGTTCACCTAACATACCTATGTGGGCATTCATGTCTCCCATAACAATCACTCTCTCTCCAGCATACTCTCTTGCAATCTTTTTCAAAACACTATATTTTCTGCCATTCTCCTGACTGCTCTGTCGCCTTCCACTGTCATATACACTACCACTACGACTATCCTCTCAGCTCTGCCACTTTCACTCCTGCACTCCACTCGAACAGCTAGCACGTCCTCACTCTCAGCACTGTCTCCTATGTCCAGCTCTTCCACTCTCAGGTTCCTCACCTTTTTGTGGAGCAAGGCTACGCCTCCTCCTAACTTATCCTGTTTTCTACGCCCTTTCCCTATCATGACAAACTCATTTCCTTCCATATGCACCACGTCCCGCAGGTGAGTCTCCGTGATACCTACCACATCCAAGCTCCATTCATTCAGCTCCTTGCATAAATCCTCAAACTTGCCAGTGCCCCATCCTCTCACATTCACACACCCAATCCTCATGCATCCTGACGCCCTGTGGGTACCTCCTCTTCCTTTTACATTTACCCACTCTCCTCCCGCAGGTTCCCTTTCTCTCGGTAACCTGCTCTCTTTCACGCTTCTGTCCTCCTCTCTCATACAAACACCTGCCCCTTCTCTCTGGATTCTATCCTATTCCCTGCTGCCTTCCTCCCAACGCTGAGCCCACTCCACCAAGTTCCAGGCCACCCACACCTTTCCAATAGTGGACATGTGTACGCCATCCTGTGTCCACACCTGCCTCCAGTCCATCCTCTCCCACAGCTGCATCCCATCACATTTCCAGTCTTCCAGTCTTTCTACTACCTTTCCATTCACCCATCTCCTCTCCCGGCCAAAGACCTGACCCTCCTTGTCCCTCCTCTTAGGGATACACATCACCAGGGGCCTCCTGTGTGTTTTACGCTCCACCACTCTGACTATCTCCTCCATCACTCTCACTGTCTCTCGTCCTCCTATATCCTCCAGCCCGTTTCCTCCTCCCTCTACCACCACCAGGTCTTCAGGCTCCATCTGGTGAAGGAGCTCATCACCGCCTCACGGATGACCCGAATATTGGCCCCTGGTCTGCTTTTGTCCATCACTCTATACCCACCTTTCGACAGGAGTATATCTCTTTCTCTACTCCTCTCATCAGGCTATCTCCAAACAGCCACATCCTCCTAACTTTGCTCCCTGTCTTCAGCCATAGCCGCTTGCCATCCTGGATATGTCGCCAGGATTGCCGACCTATGCCCATCCATGCCGACTCACTATGGCCCTTACCTCTGCCACTCCTGCCTCTACTCCCAACACTGCCCTGGTCCTCCTTCCCTCTCTTACTATTGGCCTCCTGGGTACCTCTGCTGTTGGCCCGTGTCTGGCTGGGGGTATCTAGTGCACTCCTACTCCTAGCCCCTCCCTTGGCCTCCTCCTGTACCTTTGGCTCCTTACCTACCTCCTCCAGACTGCTGTCCTTTTCCACCATCACCTCTTCACTGCCCCTTCCCTCGGTTACCAGGAGTCCGTTACAGCCTTGTTGCTGTAGGAGTGGTCGGACTCCTGTGGGGTCACTGCACCTGTGGCGCCCCTCCACCTCCACATCTCCTTGACTACTAGGGTCAGGGCCTCCCTGTTCCATCCGTGCCTCCTTCTTCCTTTGCTACCCGTTTCTCCTCCCACCATGCCCTGGTAGTGTCTAGGCACTCAGGGCATAGGCCTATTAGGAAGTCGTTCCTCAGTACCTTCTGGCTGGCTTCCTTAAGGCCCACACATCGCGTGTGATACCAATCTCCACAACATTCACATGCGATGGAGTTACTCCTATTGTTCACCTCACCTTTGCATACCTTACAGTCGTTCTCGTACATCCTGCTAAAACAACAAAGAACGAAATAAAAAAAAATAAAAAAATCGGGAGCAAAACACACCACGTCTTACCTCCTCGACGCGAGTGTGAGCAGGCGAGACTCACCACGTGGGTATGATGAGTCGGTGGCCCCGCGTGGGGTCAGTGAGGACGCATTTACTACGTGTCATGATAACGCACGTGGCGGTCCCAGTGAAGGTGATGTGGGATATATTAGCCCTGGCAGAAGTATTGGAAGCAGGGAAGGCTATCGACGATCTATTCCAGCAAGCAGTATTGTTGATAGTGTCCAGTCAGCTGCCAGACTGGAGGAACTGCGATTGAAGCTGGAAATGAATAAAATGGAGATAGAAGCAGAAGAGAGGCGAGAGTTAAAAAGACTAGCTACTGAGGAGAGGGCTAGAGAAGCGGAAGAAAGACGAGAACTTCAGAGACTAGCAGCAGAGCAAGAGGCTAGAGAAGCGGAAGAGAGACGAGAGTTAAACAGACTAGCAGCAGAGAAGGAGGCTAGAGAGATGGAGAGAGAAAGGGCAGATAAAGATAGAGAGTTAGAGTGGGAGAGAACTCGCCATGCAATAAGTACGCCTGGAGTTGTTGGTAGTGTAGGAGGAGGAGGAGAACAGAGTGTAGAGCGTACTTTAGTTCAAAGTCTCCAGCTAGTCCCCGAATTTGATGAGTCTAAGGTGGCTGAATGGTTTGTCCTCTTCGTGAGAAAAAGCCAAGGAGTTTGCTTGGTCTCGAGAGATATGGGTAAGCTTGGTCGCGAATAAACTGAAGGGAAAAGCCTTGGAAGTTTATGATAAAATGTCAGCTGATGATCTGGATGATTATGAGGAGTTTAAGGGTGACATTTTGCGGGCATATGAGCTGCGACCAGAAGCCTATCACTTGCAATTCAGAGGAAAGAGGAAGCGAGCAAGTGACTCCTACCTCGAGTGTGCTCGTTCACTGGAGCAAGTGTTTGAGAGATGGGTTGCTAGCAAGGGTGTTGACTCTCTCGAGGCTTTGAAGGAGTTAGTAGTTATGGAGCAGTTCATCGACATTGCTGATAAGTAGCTGGTACCTCTGTTGAGGAAGAAGAGGTTTAGGACCTTGAAGGAGGCTGCTACATGGGCTGATGATTATGTGTTGGCCCACCATCCTGTGCAGCAGCCTGGGAGTTGGAGTCGTAAGGAAGGTAGTCCTAAGGGAGGTCCAGGGAGTGGTGGTAGTTCTTCCTCTGGCTCTCCAGGCCACTTTAGGCGATATTCTGGATTCGGCAGTAAAATGGGTTTTAGAAAGCCCCAGGCCCCCACCCCTCCCTTTTCTGCGAAGGACGGGACGGCGGGGAAGGCGGCCCCTAGAACGCCCAAGTATGATTACCAGCCTACGTGTTATCACTGCTGAGGGAAAGGGCATTTTAAGTTCAATTGCCCAAAATTAGTAACAGCTGAAACTCCAAAGTCCTCGCAGAAACCTGTTGCCTTGTTGGTGTGGCCAGATAAAGTTTGTGGTGATGAGGTGACTGCTCCTTTAGGCTTTAGAAGTGAGAATGCACGGCGTGTGCCTGAGTCGTGTTTGGAGGAGAGAGAGCAGGTTGGCCCACCTGTCCCTCCCCCTGTTGCCTTGCCCGCTGTTGTTAAGGATAGTGAGCTTGACTGGTGCCGTCCTTTCCTGTGTGGAGGCATTGTTGAGATTGATGGCACCAAGTATCCCATTACTGTACTGCGTGATACGGGAGCACAGCAGTCAGTTTGCCGAAATGTCACTGGTAGGAAGGTGACATCTAGCAAGGCAGTGTTGTGTCGTGGACTTAACACTGTGGAGGAGTTCGTGACGGCTGAGGTGACGCTGTCATGTCCTTTTGTCACTGCTACGGCGCAGGTAGCAGTGGCAGACGAACTGCCAGTCGCAGGAGTGGACTTCCTGCTCTGGAATGATTTCGCTGGTGGTCGTGTATGGATCCCAACCTCTGATGAGGATGAGGTTGCTGAAGAGTCTGGGCCAGTGGTGCAAGACTCTGTAAATGTTGTTACCCGCTCTCAGGCCCGCTGGGCTGAGAGAGAGCCTGTTAATACCCAGGAGGTTGCTAGCAGCCAGGTGGGATTGACTCCAGATGGGAGTAACAGTGCTGATGTGGTGGAGCCAGTGTTGGGCTCAACATTGAGTTCAGGTGTAGAGGCTGACAGTGACGGCGTGGAGTCACTTGTAAATACACAGGACACAGTTGATAGAACACGATATTGATGTTGGGGACGCAGAGCTTGTCAAACTGCCCCCCTACCGAGTAAATCCTATGAAGCAAGCACTGGTGTAGAAGGAGTTGGAGTACATGCTTGAGCATGGGCTCATTACTCGGACTTACAGTCAATGGAGTTCCCCAGTCACCCTGCAGCCTAAGCCTGATGGCAAGGTCAGGTTTTGTATTGACTTCAGGCGGGTTAATGCTCTAACAAAAGTAGACACTTATCTTTTGCCCCGTGTGAATGACTCTGTGGATCGAATCGGGTCAAGGGGTACTGGCAGGTCCCATTTACGGAGCGGGCTAAGGAGATAGCGAGTTTTGTGGCTAACGGCGCTGTCTATCAGAGCCAAGTGATGCCTTATGGGCTGCGAAATGCCCAAGCCATATTTCAGCGTCTCATGGACTGAGTTACTGATGGTCTGATTCACTGTGTCGTATACATTGATGACGTGGTCATCTATGACACAACATGGGCTGAGCATCTGACTAATGTAGAAGCCCTCTTTGCACGACTCCAGGCAGCGGGATTAGTTGTCAACTTGGAGAAGTGTGAATTTGTACAAGCTTGGGAGCAATAACTTGTTTACCGAGTGGGCCATGGCTACATCACTCCTCCTGAGGTCAAAGTAGAAGCGATCAGGCGGTTCCCCGTACCGACCTGTCACCGTGCCTTGCAGAGATTCTTAGGAGTGGTAGGTTACTACCGTCGTTTTGTACCGGGGTATTCGACCCTCCTGGCACCTCTTACAGATCTCTTGCAGAAGGGTAAGAAGTGGGTCTGGATTGAAGACTGTGAGAGCACCTTTCACCGAGTTAAGACCATTTTATGCGAGATGCCAGTGCTCCAGGCCTCTGACTTCAGAAGAAGTTTTGCTCTCGCAGTAGATGTCAGTCAGGTGGGAGTAGGCGCAGTTTTATTGCAGCCTGATGACCAGGGTGTTAACCACCCTGTGTGTTATTTTTCGAAAAAGTTTCCTCCCGCTTAGAAGAACTATTCAGTCATTGAGCAAGAGCTGCTTGCCATTTTGTTAGTCTTGCAGCATTTTGAAATTTACATCCCCACTTATAGGCCCCATGTAGTCATCTATTCAGGTCATAGTCCCCTTCAGTTCTTAGAAAAGTTTAAATTTAAAAATCAGCGTCTAACTCACTAGAGTCTTCTACTCCAGGAGTACAATATCATTGTCAGACATATAAAAGGAGTAGACAACGTTGTAGCTGATTGTCTGTCCCGGGGTCATTCCCTTTAACCAGTTCCATGCCTTTTTAGAAATTTTGTAAATGTTTTGTAAATGTGTGTGTAAATTGTAAATGCGTGTGATGGGCACCGTCTCGATTCCCTTTGGTTTGTTGTTTCATTATATGTGGGGCCTATGGCCACCCATCGCGGGCACCTCGGGCTGTTCTGCTGAGCGGACGGCCCGCCTCCTTCTTCTCGCTTCTCTTTGTGAACGGGAGTCAGTAACCAGCTAGCCTTCAGCGGAGATAGACACGCACTCTCGTCGGTCTGGCACAGTGTTCGGGAGATTCGTGTTGCTGGGCTTCGCTTGTTACTTACTAGTCATCGGTCTGGGAGTTGTGCCCTCCTGTTGAGTAGCTGGCTTGTTACTCGGTAGACCGTGGCTGTATAGGACAACGGGCTTGTTGTCCTGAGGAAAGTGTAGCCGGTTGGGGCTTCATTTTCTGTTGTGCGTTCGTCCACTCGGGTGTGGCGACGCGGAAAGACACGCTTTGTCTCGTCCTGTTTTGCTGTTATGGTGGCCGTGGTCACCAGTGAGGTTTGTTGGGTGGCCGTGTGCCCCCACCATCTTTTGTATAGTTTCAGTAGTAAACTGTATTGTAGTGGTAGTAGCCACGCACACTATTGAATGCTGAGAGGCTTCATGTCGGCTAATGATGCGTAGTTGTCGTCCGCCAGACTTGTTTGCGACGAGTATTTGGACTCGTGTATAGCTGGAGTCACCCGTAGGTGGTGTCTAGGCTTGTGTGTACCTCACTGGATGTGCTGTACACATCATATATTGCAGTAGTAGTAGGCCAGGGATATCAGTCTGACAGGTGTTAGGAAGCACCTGTTGTAGTAGGACAGTATAGTAATATATATACTACGCGTGTTGTCACAGTCTGTGATTCATCACCGTCTGTGGACAAGGCGTGCGGAGAGGCATTAACACTTCATAGGGAAGGGGGTGGAATTATCCTTGTGGGCGGTTTCTCTAGGCCCTAGAGAAACCTCCGGCCCGTGGGCCACATCCGGCCCGCGAAGGCTTAGCGTCCGGCCCGCCACCCTGCTAGGCTTTATTAATGCAATCCGGCCCGCGGACCTCCCACTAAAAGTAGAGAAGAAACTCTAATAAGTTTTAAGTTTTTAAATGAATAAATTATACTATTGAATTACTTTACATTTCATTATTATTATTATTATTATTATTATGACTATTATTATTGTTAGTAGTAGTAGTTGTAGTAGTAGTCGTGTGTGCATACGTTTTCTTTTATTACTATAGTATACCATGCATTTGTCTCATTTTTTATTGAATAGCAATCAGAGAAAACTAGACAAATCAGCTGTGTGTGTCTGGGTGTTGTTATTGGCGCGAGTTCACCGTAGTCTTCACGGCTATATTTTGATGTGAGTTTTGTTGTTTATTGGAGCACCTTACACCTATCAATAGAAATCTATGTTAACGAATAAATCAGAAGTACGTTGGTAGGGTATTGAATATCGAAATCTATTGTTGTGATGAATCACATTAGTAAATTAATTTCCTATCCTCAAAAGCCACCGTCATGGTTGTTTACATTTATGTAGAGTGGAAAATATCAGATTCTTTCGGTATTTTGTGGTGTTCATTGCTCAGCAGTTCGTTGCATGTTGATGAAACAAAGGCATGGTAGTGTATTTGGCCTTTTTGGCTCATTTTTTTGTAACGTGAAATGATTTTTTTGTCTAGGCATAATTTTCTTCCTTTTTAGTTCATCATGTCTGCGACCCAGCGTGCTGAGAAGAGAAAAGTGGACCTCGAGCGTCGGATCTTCAACCCTGAGTGGGAGAAGTACTTCTTCATCGAGCGCTTTGGACAGGCCCAGTGCCTCATATGCTTGAAGACTTTGGCTGTCCTAAAAGAGTACAACGTGCGCCGCCACTGGGAGACAGAGCACCGCTCGTCAAACTTCGCGTCGATGTCTGTCACCGAAAGGAAGGACGCCATCGTTAGACTATCAGGCAACTTGGAGAAACACATTTCGCTCTTCTGCAAGCAAAATGTTGAGGCTGAAAAGGTGACCCGCGCCAGTTATGAAGTCTCCCGCATCCTTGCTCGCCGAATGAAGCCATTCGCGGATGGGGACTTCATCAAGGAATGCCTCCTCGCTGTAGTGGACTCCGTCTGTCCAGAGCAGCGTTCCGCCTTTGAGAAAGTGAACCTTTCGTCCCGCACCGTTCGTCGCCGCATCGAGGATATGTCGGACAACGTGCACGACTCACTCAAAACACGCAGCTCAAATTTCGTCGCCTTTTCCCTCGCTCTGGATGAGAGCACCGACACAAAGGACACGGCCCAGCTGTCTGTTTTCATCCGCGGCGTCACCGCTGACCTTCAAGTGTGTGAGGAATTCCTCCAGCTTGTCCCGCTGCGCGACACCACCACTGGGCAAGACATCTGCGACGCCGTGCTTCTGTGTGTTGATCAGCACTCCCTGGACCTCTCCCGTCTTGTGTGTGTGACGACCGACGGTGCCCCGGCGATGGTTGGTGAGAAGAAGGGCGCCGCTTCGCTGCTAGTGCGTCACTGTGAAGCCGCCGGGTACACTCAGCCCATTAACAAGATGCACTGCATCATCCACCAAGAGTCCCTGTGCGCTAAGTCTGCCAACCTCGTTGGTGTCATGTCTGTCGTGGTGAAGGTCGTCAACTCCATCCTCTCCCGCAGCCTTAACCATCGTCAGTTCCAGGCACTGATGGATGAGGTGAACGTGCACTACAACGACCTGCTCTACTTCTGTGAGGTACGCTGGCTGAGTCGAGGGGCCATGCTGTCTCAGGTGTGCGACCTTCAGCAGGAGATTGCCACCTTTCTACGTCAGAAGAACCTTCCCCACGCTGATCAGTTCTCTGATCCGCGGTGGCTAGCTCGCCTGGCCCTGCTCACGGACATCACGGCGCACCTGAACACCCTGAACGTGAAGCTGCAAGGCAAAGACATTCTCGTGACAGACATGTACGCGCACATCACTGCCTTCGAGGTTAAACTGCGCTTGTGGAAGGCTGAATTGGCTTCTGGTCAGTTTGTGCATTTTCCTCGCCTTGCTGCATGTGCCCCTGACGATGTGGACCTGGGCACTTGTGTTAGTGTCGTCAACTCTCTACGTGAGGAATTTGCTTCCCGTTTTGCAGGAGTCAGGGTGCTGGCTGCAGACTTCAAGCTTTTCACTGCTCCCTTTGACTTCCCCGTGGAAGACGCCCCTGCCTCCCTGCAGATGGAATTGGTGGAGCTGCAGTGCAACGATGAAATGAAGGCGAAATTCCGCATCTCTTCTCCGTTGTCCTTCTTCCGCGACATCGTTCTCCCTTCTAACAATTTTCAAAAATACATTGCGCATGTCCAACGCATTGTGGCCATGTTCGGCAGCACCTACTGCTGTGAACAGCTCCTCTCAAAAATGAGATACACGAAGTCTCACCTTCGCTCCCAACTCTCGGACCGCCACCTCAATGACATTCTTCTGTTGTCTACCTCAACCATCAAGCCAGACATGGAAATGCTTCTTCATGGCAAACAGCACCAGCAGTCTCATTGATTTGTAGAGTGTTCAATGCAATTTTTGTACAATTTTTTTCACGTAATCAATGTATTATACAAAATATAGTATTTCTGATATTTCGTTTTTCACTCCGGCCCGCGACCTCCTTCCAAGAGTCTCATCTGGCACTCACTCTAAAAAGGTTGCCTGCCCCTGCTCTAGGGGGTATAAAAGTCTCGCCCTGTTACACATAACATCTACCATTTATAAATTCAACTTGGTTGGGTACAAGAGGAGAAGGAGTTGCTGAGGAAATTCCCTTTCAAGGGGGAAATTATACACTGATGGCGACCTTGAAAGAACCTGAGGGTTACGTCGGCTGTGAGTTATAGTAATGGGGACTCTGTGGAGTTTTTATATTCCCCACGGTACTGACCGTAATAAAGTATATATATATATATATATATATATATATATATATATATATATATATATATATATATATATATATATTGTGAGGGCCAGCGCATTATTTCCCCTTTATTTACTGATTTTATATATATAGTCTCTGGCCCACGCGCGGGCTGTTACTGTTCCATTGTGAGGCCAAACCTTTGTTTCTACCATTTTCTGCGCCGGCGAGCTTCACATCAGTAACAAGACAGCCATCAGCGGAGCTAGACACGCACTCTTGTGTTCTAGCACAGTTTTAGGAAGACTCGTGTTGCTGGGCTGTTCTTGTTACTCGCTAGTCACTGGTCTTGGAGGTGTGCCCTCCTGTTGAGTAGCTGGCTTGCTACTGGATAGACCGTGGCTGTGTAGGACAACGGGCTTGTTGTCCTGAGGAAAGTGTAGCCGGTTGGGGCTGCATTTCCTGTTGTGCGTTCGTCCACTCGGGTGTGGCGACGCAGAGGGACGCGTTATTGTTTCGTCCCGTTGTTGCTGTTGGTGGCTGTGGTCACCAGTGTGTTTTGTTGGGTGGCTGTGTGCCCCCAGTAGTAAACTGTATTGTAGTGGTAGTAGCCACACACCATTGAAGGCTGAGAGGCTTCATGTCGGCCAGTAGTGCGTAGTTGTTAGCCAGACGTCTCTGCGACGAGTATATAGTGGGTGTCACCCGTAGGTGGTGTCTGGGCTTCTGTGTACATCATCGGATGTGCTGTACACATCATATATTGCAGTAGTAATAGACCAGGAATGTCAGTCTAACAGGTGTTAGTAAGCACTTGTAGTAGGATAGTATAAGTATAATATACCGCGCGCGTTGTTCCGGTCTGTGAGTTATCACAGTCTGTGGACAGGGCGTGTGGAGAGGTATTAATACATCATAGAGAAGTGGGTGGAATTGTCCTTGTGGGCGGTTTCTCTATGGGGTATTAAGGCCTCGACCTGTTACACATAACATGTACCATTTATAAATTCTACTTGGTTGGTTACAGGAGGAGAAGGAGTTGCTGAGGAGATTCCTTTACAGTGGGGGAGATTATACACTGTTGGCGACCTTGAAAGAACCTGAGGGTTACGTCGGCTGCGAGTTGTAGTAGTGATTTATAATCCCCACTGTACTGACCGTAACAAGGTTGGCGATTTTGCCAGCATAACCGTCTAGTGAGCTGTAGCAGCTAACCGCAGCAGCCGGGGGTGAACTTTTAACAATATATATATATATATATATATATATATATATATATATATATATATATATATATATATATATATATATATATATATATTATATATATATATATATATATATATATATATATATATATATATATATATATATATATATATATATATATATATATATATATATATATATATATATATATATATATATATATATATATATATATATATATATATATATATATATATATATATATATATATATATATATATATATATATATATATATATATATATATATATATATATATATATATATATATATATATATATATATATATATATATATATATATATATATATATATATATTGCGAGGGCCACCTTATTATTTCCCTTCATTTGATTATATTATATGTGTAGCCTCTGGCCACCCAAGCGTGGGCTGTCGCTGTTCCGCTGTGCGGGCAAACACCCTCTCTTTGTTTACACCATTTTGTTGTGCCTCCGAGCCTCGCATCAGTATCAATGTAACCTTCCGCGGAGATACACACGCACTATCGTGGTCTGGCACAGGGTAGGGAGATTCGTGTTGCTGGGCTCCTCTTGTTGCTCACTAGTCATTTGTCTGGGAGTTGTGCCTTCCCTTGAGTAGCTGGCTTGTAACTCGGTAGACCGTGGCTGTGTAGGACAACGGGCTTGTTGTCCTAAGAAGTGTTGATGGATGGGTCTACATTTCCTGTCTGGCGTTCCTCCACTTGTGGTGCGGCGGCGCAGAGGAGAGACACATTTTGACCCGTCCTGATTGTTTTGTTGGTGGCCGTTGTCACCAGTGTGGTTTGGTGGGCGGCTGTGTGACCCCATCACTTTTGTGTAGTATCAGTAATATACTGTATTGTAGTGGTTGTAGCCACGCATGCTAGTGAAAAGCTGAGAAGCTTCGTATTGCAGGCCAGTGAGTGCGTAGTTGTCGTCCGCCAGACTTGTCTGTGACGAGTATCTGTACTCCGTGTAGGGCTATTGTCACCTGTTGGTGGTGTCTGGGTTTGTGTGTACACCACCGGATGTGCTGTACACATCATATATTGTAGTAGTCGTAGGCTAGGGGTGTCAGTCTGACAGGTGTTAGGAAGCACTTGTCGTAGTAAGACAGTATAGTAATATATACACTGCGCGTTTTGTCCCAGTTTGTGATTCATTATCGCCTGTGGACAAGGCGTACGGAGAGGCATTAATACTTCATAGAGAAGTGGGTGGAATTGTCCTTGTGGGCAGTTTCTCTAAGGGGTATTAAGGCCTCGCCCTGTTACACATAACATCTACCATTTATAAATTCTACTTAGTTGGGTACAGGAGGAGTAAGAGTTGCAAAGGAGATTCCCTTACAGTGGGGGAAGTTATACACTGTTGGCGACCTTGAAAAAAAACTTAGTGTTACGGCTGCTGTGATTTATAGTAGTGGGGACTCTGTGCAGTGTTATATTCCCCACTAACTGTACCGTAACAAACTGGCGATTTTACCAGAATAACACTCTCCCTAGTGGGCTATGAGAGTTAACCGTAGCCGTGACCATAACAATATATATATATATATATATATATATATATATATATATATATATATATATATATATATATATATATATATATATATATATATATATATATATATATATATATATATATATATATATATATATATATATATATATATATATATATATATATATTACGTACGCCACACGGCTGCGGTTAACTGCTACAGCTCAATCGAGTGTTATTCTGGCAAAATCGCCAACTGTGTTACGGTCAGTTTCGTAGGGAATATAAAACTCCACAGAGTCTCCACTCACAACCCTCAGGTTCTTTCAAGGTCGCCAACAGTGTATAATTTCCCCCACTGTAAGGGAATCTCCTCAGCAACTCTTTCTCTTCCTGTACCCAACCAAGTAGAATTTATAAATGGTAAATATTTTGTGTAACAGAGCGAGGCCTTAATACCCCCTAGAGAAAACGCCCACAAGGACAATTCCACCCACTTCTCTATGAAGTATGAATGACTCTCCGCACGCCTTGCACCCAGGCTGTGAGTGTTCACAGACTGGGACAAAACTTGCAGTATATATATTACTATATTATCTTACTACAACAAGTGCTTACTAACACCTGTTAGACTGACATCCTGACCTACTACTACTGCAAAATATGATGTGTACAGCCCATCCGGAGATGTACACACAAGCCCAGACACCACCTACGCGTGACACCCACTATACACGGAGTCCAAATACTCGTCGATGACAAGTCTGGCGGACGACAACTACTCACCATTTGCCGACATGAAGCCTCTCAGCATTCAATGGTGTGCGTGGCTACTACCACTACAGTATACTACTAAAACTAAACAAAAGATGGGGGGGGCACACAGCTGCCCACCAAACCCCACTGGTGACCATGGCCACACACAAAAAAACAGGACGAGGCAATGCCGCGTCTCTCCCACGCGTTGCCGCCAGACTACAGGACGGACGCAAAACATACTACACCTTTCCCAGAGTAATAAGCCCGTTGCTCAAACAGTCACGGTCTACCCAGTAGCAAGGTAGCTACTCAAGGGAGGGCACAACTCCCAGACCAATGACTAATGAGTTTTTGTAAAGGACAGTCCAGCCACACGTGTCTCTTCCTGTGCCGAGAACGTACGTGTTAACTCCGCTGAAGACTGGCCGGTACTATAAACAGTATACTATTGATAATACACAACAGATGATGGGGGCACACAGACTCCCACCAAACACACTGGTGACCACGGCCACCCACAAACAAACAGGACGAGACAAAACGTGTCTCTCCGCGTTGCCATACCCGAGTGGACGAACGCACTAGAAATGCAGCCTGAACCAGCCACACTTTCTCAGAACAACAAGCCCGTTGTTCTACACAGTAACGGTTACCGAGTAACAAGCTAGCTACTCAACTGGAGGACACAACTCCCCGACCGATGACTAATGAGTACGTAAAACAGCCCAGCTGGTTACTGAGGCGAGGCTCGCAGACAGAACAAAATGGTGGAAACAAAGAGAGGGTTACGGGTCGTGTGCTCAGCATAACAGCCCGAGGGGCCGCGATGGGTGGCCATAAGCTTCACAAATAATGAAATAATAAATTAAAGATGATTAAGACGGTGCCCATCACAATATATATATATATATATATATATATATATATATATATATATATATATATATATATATATATTCCGTTCCCACTGTCCTGTAGGAACAACAGGTTCAGGCCCAACAACTTCTGGAGTCTCTCCCTCCCGGCAGAAAAATAAAACTAAAGATGCCTCTTGTACGATAGAACTAAAAGAGCCTTTCTGGCTAGGAGAACGAAAATAGGGCTTCAGCATGTTAACGTGACAGAGCTGAGCACTCTTGCGCCGGTCAAGAGTGACCACCAGTTAGTCGAGGTCACCCACCTTCTTGTCTATAACATAGGGGCCAGTATAGCGGGCACCAAGCGGCTGGCCCTGAAAGTGGTAATAGCACGAGCACTTCATCTCCAATGGCAAAAATCCGATACTCTGCCCTTCGGTCATAATAGCCCTTCATACTCTGCTATGCCTTACGCAGGTGGGCCTCCGCCACCTCTAATGTCTTGGCCAATCTCTCTCGACTGCTCATAAGGCTCTTAAGCAGTGAGACAGGGCGCTCAGGCGACGGCTGACACAAAGGGTCTAGAACAACGTTGAGCGGTCCACGCACTCGGTGCCCAAATACTAGCTGATTGGGTGAGAAACCCAGGGACTCAGTGGGCGCTTCTCTCACCGCAAATAAGACATATGGCACACCCTCGTCCCAATCCTTATCTCTCTCCATGCAGAAACTCTTGAGCATGGTCTTGAGAGTTTGATAGTGTCTCTCCATGTCTCCCTGAGACCGCGGATGATAAGCTCTGAACACGATGTGCTTGATCCTCCACGCAGTCATCGTATCTTTAAACAACTTTCAAGTAAAGTTGGTCCCCTGATCGGACTGCAGCTCGGCTGGCAATTCAAAGTGTGTAAAGAAGGTTAACAAAACCTTCAATACCACCTTAGAGTGAGTGCTTCTCAGGGGAATTGCTTCAGTGTACCACGTGGTAACACCCATTATGGTGAACAGATACTTGTGACCATCCCTGGTAGTAGGCAGAGGACCTACTATATGAATCAAAACCCTCGTGAAGGGAGGATCAACAGCAGGGATGGGGTGGAGTGACGCCACAGGGGGTGTCTGATTAGGCTTGTCCACCACTTGACAAGTGTGGCAGTACTTAAGAATCGTGGCTACTTCTCTAGACATGCTGGGCCACCAAAAATTGCGACGCAACCGAGCGACGGTCTTTTGGATGTCCAGCCATGGACCCCTCATGTGCCAACAGCACAAGTGCCTCACGCAGCTTAAGCGGCACAACTACTTGCAGTAGTTCACCACCGTCACTCTCCTGCCATCTACAATACAACATCCCTTGATGCAAAACGAATGAGCTCTGCAGGCTCTGACGTGATGGCCATTGCTCAAGCCGGATATATATATATATATATATATATATATATATATATATATATATATATATATATATATATATACATTTTTATGGTTTGCAGTACTGCCACACGGCTGCGGTTAGCTGCTACAGCTCACTAGACTGTTATTCTGGCAAAATCGCCAGCTTAGTTACGGTCAGTACAGTGGGGATTATAAAACACTCCACAGAGTCCCCACTACTATAACTCACAGCCGACGTAATTCTCAGGTTGTTTCAAGGTCGCCAACAGTGTATAATTTCCCCCACTGTAAAAGAATCTCCTCAGCAACTCCTTCTCCTCCTGTACCCAATCAAGTAGAATTTATAAATGGTAGATGTTATGTGTAACAGGGCGAGGCCTTAATATCCCCTAGAGAAACCGCCCACAAAGACAATTCCACCCACTTCTCTATGAAGTATTAATGCCTCTCCACACGCCTTGTCCACAGCCCGTGATATTCACAAACTGGGAGAACACGTGCAGTATATATATATTACTATACTATCCTACTACAACAAGTGCTTACTAACACCTGTTAGACTGACATCCCTGGCCTACTACTACTGCAATATATGAGGTGTATAGCACATCCGGTGATGTACACACAAGCCCAGACATCACCTACGGGTGACACCCACTATCCACTCGTCGCAGGCAAGTCTGGCGGACGACAACTACGCACTACTGGCCGACATGAAGCCTCTCAACGTTCAATAGTGTGCGTGGCTACTACCACTACAATACAGTTTACTGCTGAAACTATACAAAAGATGGTGGGGGCACACAGCCGCCCAACAAAACACACTGGTGACCACAGCCACCAACAGCAACAACAAGACGAAACAATAACGCGTCCCTCCGCGTCGCCACACCCGAGTGGACGAACGCACAACAGGAAATGCAGCCACAACCGGCTACACTTTCCTCAGGACAACAAGCCCGTTGTCCTACACAGCAACGGTCTACCCAGTAGCAAGCCAGCTACTCAACAGGATGGCACAACTCCCAGACCAATAACTAGCGAGTAACAAGAACAGCCCAGCAACACGTGTTTCCACCCTGTGCCAGAAACCAAGAGCGCACGTGTCTACGTCCGCTGAAGACTGGCTGGTTACTGACTCCCACTTGCAACGAGAAGTGAGAAAAAAGAGGTGGGTTGTCTGCTCAGCAGAACAGCCCGAGGGGCCTGCGATGGGGTAACAAGCTTCACATATAATTAAATAATAAATTAAAGGGGATTAAGATGGTGCCTATAACACGCCCTCCCTTAAAAGAAAAAATTTTGGAAACAAAACATTTACAAAAAAAAAAAAAAAAAAAGCATGGAACTGATTAAAGAGAATGGCCCCGGGACAGACAATCAGTGAGTCAGACCATCAGTAACTCCGTCCATGAGACGTTGAAATGTGGCTGGGGCATTTCGCAGCCCATAAGGTATCACTTGGCACTGATAGACAGCGCCGTTGGTCAGAAAACTCGCTATCTCCTTAGCCCGCTCCTTCAAAGGGACCTGCCAGTACCCTTTGACAAGGTCCACTTTGGTGGTAAAATTAGCTGACCCAATTCCGTCCACAGAGTCATCTACACGGGGCAAGGGATAAGTGTCTACTTTTGTTAGAGCATTAACCCGCCTGAAGTCAATACAAAACCTGAGCTTGCCATCAGGCTTAGGCTGCAGGGTGACTGGGGAACTCCATTGACTGTAAGTCCGAGTAATGAGTCCATGCTCAAGCATGTACTCCAACTCCTTCTCCACCAGTGCTTGCTTCATAGGATTTACTCGGTAGGGGGGCAGTTTGACAGGCTCTGCGTCCCCAACATCAATATCGTGTTCTATCAACTGTGTCCTGCCCGGGACACTGCTAAACACAGAGGAGTACTTTTTCAGCCGACGAAGCAAATCATATTGCTGATCCCCTAAATGTTCAACCTTCTCTTTCAAGAGACGGAGGCTATTCCGTTCCCACTGCCCTGTAGGAACAACAGGTTCAGGCCCAATAACTTCTGGAGCCTCTCCCTCCTGGCAGAAAAATAAAACCGAAGATGCCTCTTGCACGGCAGAACTAAAGAGCCCTTCTGGCTAGTAGAACGAAAATAGGGCTTCAGCATGTTAACGTGACACAGCTGAGCCCTCTTGCGCCGGTCAGGAGTGACCACCAGGTAGTCGAGGTCACCTACCTTCTTCTCTATATATAGGGGCCACTATAGCGGGCAGCAAGCGGCTGGCCCTGAAGTGGTAACAGCACGAGCACTTCATCTCCAGGGGCAAAACTCCGATACTCGGCCCTTCGGTCATAATACCCCTTCATACTCTGCTGGGCCTTACACAGGTGGGCCTGCGCCACCTCTAATGCCTTGGCTAATCTCTCTCGACTGCTCATAATGCTCTTAAGCAGTGAGACAGGACGCTCAGGCGACAGCTGACACCAAGTCTCCCGAACTACGTCGAGCGGTCCACGCACTCGGTGTTCAAACACTAACTGATTAGGTGAGAAACCAAAGGACTCAGTGGGCGCTTCTCTCACTGCAAATAAGACAAAAAGGACACCCTCGTCCCAATCCTTATCTCTCTCCATGCAGAAACTCTTGAGCATGGTTTTGAGAGTTTGATGATGTCTCCAGGGCTCCCTGAGACTGTGGATGATAAGCACTGGACACAATATGCTTGATCCCCCACGCAGTCATCGTATCCTTAAACAACTTTGAAGTAAAGTTGGTCCCCTGATCGGACTGCAGCTCTGCTGGCAATCCAAAGTGTGTAAAGAAGGTTAACAAAGCCTTCAGCACCACCATAGAGTGAGTGCTTCTCAGGGAATTGCTTCAGGATACCGCGTGGTAACATCCATTATGGTCAACAAATACTTGTGACCAGCCATTGTAATAGGCAGAGGACCTACTATATCAATCAAGACCCTCGTGAAGGCAGGATCAACAGCAGGGATGGGGTGGGGTGGCACCACAGGGGGGGTCTGATTAGGCTTGCCCACCACTTGACAAGTGTGGCAGCACTTAAGAATTGTGCCTACTTCTCCCGACATGCTGGGCCACCAAAAATTGCGACGCAGTCGAGCGACGGTCTTTCGGATGCCTAGGTGTCCAGCCATGGGCCCCTCATGTGCCAACAGCACAAAAGCCTCACGCAGCTTCTGCGACACATCTACGACACAACACCCCTTGGTGCAAAACAAACTCCTCCCTGCATTCCAACTCCTCACTTCTCTCACCTACTCGAGCAAAGAAGGAGGCCAACGCCGGGTCCTCCTGCTGCCTACGAATGAGCTCTGCAGGCTCTAGCTGGGTAAGAGAAAGGGGACTATAGGGTCATGGGGTTGAGGCAACGCTGCAACCCTACGTCCCACACGGCCTCGAGGACGGAGAGCTGGCCCAGGCTGCTCCGCTCCTGCAATGTGATCCGGTGAGTCCTCAGAAGGATCATCACCACCAGCCAGGCAGTCACCAGGCAAGGGAACAGCTCGCTCCCTGCCTCCACGATGCTCCACAGGGGAGAAACTCCAACTCCCCGCAGAACTGGAAGTCTCCCACCCTGGGCGCCAACTTCCAACAAACTGCCTGACTTATCATGCTGGGGCCTGTGCTGAACATCAGAGCCCTCAGCCTCCACACCAGGAAGCGACTCAGCACGAGTGCTCCTCCGGAGTGCTCTGCAGAGTGAGGATAACCATCAAACAACTCAGCTACACCCAACACTCCGTCCTCACTCTCAGCAACAACTCCCAAAGCCGAGTCCGGTGCATTAACAAGTGACTCTACGCCGTCACCGTCACCCTCTACACCTAAACTCAATGGTAAGCCCAACACTGGCTCCACCATATCAGCACTGTTACTCCAATCTGGAGTCAATCCCACCTGGCTGCTAGCAACCTCCTGGGTAGTAACAGGCTCTCTCTCAGCTCAGCGGGCCTGAGAGCGGGTAACAACATTTACTGAGTCTTGCACCAGTGGCCCAGACTCTTCAACAACCTCATCCTCATCAGAGGTTGGGATCCATACATGACCACCAGCCAAATCATACCCAAGCAGGAAGTCCACTCCTGTGAATGGCAGTTCGTCTGCCACTGCTACCTGCGCCGTAGCTGTGACAAGAGGACACATGACAGTGTCATCTCAGCCGTCACGAACTCCTCCACAGTGTTAAGTCCACGACGCAACACTGCCTTGCTAGATGTCACCTTCCTACCAGTGACATTTCGGCACACTGGCTGCTGTGCTCCCGTATCACGCAGTACAGTGATGGGATACTTAGTGCCATCAATCTCAACAGTGCCTCCACACAGGAAAGGACGGCAACAGGGGGAGGGACATGCGGGCCAACCTGCTCTCTCTCTCCTCCAAACACAACTCAGGCACACGCCGTGCCTTCTCACTTCTAAAGCCTGAATGAGCAGTCAACTCATCACCACAAACTTTATCTGGCCACACCAACAATGCAACCGGTTTTTGCAAGGACTTTGGAGTTTCAGCTGTTACTAATTTTGGGTAATTGAACTTAAAATGCCCTTTCCCTCGGCAGTGATAGCACGAAGGCTGGGAATCATTCTTGGGCGTTCTAGGGGCCGCCTTCCCCGCCGTCTCGTCCTTCGCAGAAAAAGGAGGGGTGGGGCCCTGGGGCTTTCCCAAACCCATCATACTGCTGAATCCAGTATATCGCCTAAAGTGGCCTGGAGTGCCCGAGGAAGAATTGCCACCACTCCCTGGGCCTCCCTTAGGACCAACTTCCTTACGACTCCAACTCACAGGCTGCTGCACAAGATGGTGGGCCAACACATAAGCAGCCTCCTTCAAGGTCCTAAACCTCTTCTCCCTCAACAGAGGTACCAGCTCCTTATCAGCAATATGAATGAACTGCTCCATAACTACTAACTCCTTCAAAGCCTCGAGAGAGCAACCCATCTCTCAAACACTTGCTCCAGTGAACGAGTACACTCGAGGTAGGAGTCACTTGCTCGCTTCCTCTTTCCTCTGAATTGCAAGCGATATGCTACTGGTCGCAGTTCATATGCCCGCAAAATGTCAGCCTTAAACTCCTCATAATCACTCAGATCATCTTTCTCGAGACCAAGCAAACTCCTTGGCTTTCTTCTCGAAGCGGACTAACCATTCAGCCACCTTAGCCTCATCAAATTCGGGGACTAGCTGGAGACTTTGAACTAACGTACGCACAACACTCTGTTCTCCTTTTCCTCCTAAACTACCAACAACTCCAGGCATACTTATTGCATGGTGAGTTCTCTCCCACTCCAACTCTCTATCTTTATCTGCCCTTTCTCACTCCATCTCCAATCTCATCATTTCCATCTCTCTAGTCTCCTTCTCTGCTGCTAGTCTTTGAATTTCTCGTTTCTCCTCCGCAGCTAGTCTTTTTGACTCTCGTCTCTCTTTTGCAGCTAATCTCTTCAACTCTCGCCTCGCTTCTGCTTCTATCTCCATTTTCCTCATATTCAGCTTTAATCGCAGTTCCTCCAGTCTGGCAGCTGACTGGACACTCTCAGCAATACTGCTTGCTGGACTAGATCGTCGGGAGCCTTCCCTGCTTCCGATACTTCTTCCAGGGCTAATATGTCCCACGTCACCTTCACTGGGACCGCCATGTGCGTTATCATGACACGTAGTAAATGCGTCCTCACTGACCCCACTCATCATACCCACATGGTGGGTCTCGCCGGCTCACACTTGCATCCTCACCCTCCACTGCTGGGGTGAAAAGACCAGTAACTCTCTCCATGGTGCTCACAGGGACTCGTCCTCACAAACAATAAAATAATATAAGTAATAATACCCCAAACAATAACACTACACACTATAAAGCTCTTGGTTGATCCTGGCGAGGTCGCCACTGTTACGGTTTGCAGTACTGCCACACGGCTGCGGTTAGCTGCTACAGCTCACTAGACTTTTATTCTGGCAAAATCGCCAGCTTAGTTACGGTCAGTAAAGTGGGGATTATAAAACACTCCACAGAGTCCCCACTACTATAACTCACAGCCGACATAACCCTCAGGTTCTTTCAAGGTCCCCAACAGTGTATAATTTCCCCCACTGTAAGGGAATCTTCTCAGCAACTCCTCCTCCTGTACCCAACCAAGTAGAATTTATAAATGGTAGACGTTATGTGTAACAGGGAGAGGCCTTAATAACCCCTAGGGAAACCGCCCAGAAGGAAAATTCCACCCACTTCTCTATGAAGTATTAATGCCTCTCCACACGCATTGTCCACAGCCTGTGATACTCACAAACTGGGACAACATGCGCAGTATATATATATTACTATACTATCCTACTTCAACAAGTGCTTACTAACACCTGTTAGACTGACATCCCTGGCCTACTACTACTGCAATATATGAGGTGTACAGCACATCCGGTGATGTACACACAAGCCCAGACACCACCTACGGGTGACACCACTATACACTCGTCGCAAACAAGTCTGGCGGACGACAACTACGCACTACTGGCCGACATGAAGCCTCTCAGCATTCAATAGTGTGCGTGGCTAATACCACTACAATACAGTTTACTACTGAAACTATACAAAAGATGGTGGGGCACACAGCCACCCAACAAACACACTGGTGACCACAGCCACCAACAGCAACAACAGGACGAAACAATAACGCGTCCTCCGCGTCGCCACACCCGAGTGGACGAACGCACAACAGGAAATGCAGCCCCAACCGGCTACACTTTCCTCACGACAACAAGCCCGTTGTCCTACACAGCCACGGTCTACCCAGTAGCAAGCCAGCTACTCAAAAGGAGGGCACAACTCCCAGACCAATGACTAGCAAGTCACAAGAACAGCCCAGCAACACGTGTCTTCACCCTGTGCCAGAAACCAGGAGCGCACATGTCTACCTCCGCTGAAGACTGGCTGGTAACTGACTCCCGCTTGCAACGAGAAACGAGAAGAAAGAGGTGGGTTTACTGCTCAGTAGAACAGCCAGATGGGCCCGCGATGGGGTCACAGGCTTCACATACAATAAAATAATAAGTTAAAGGGGATTAAGACGGTGCCCATCACAATATATATATATATATATATATATATATATATATATATATATATATATATATATATATATATATTGTGAGGGCCAGCGCATTATTTCCCCTTTATTTAATAATATTATATGTATAGTCTCTGGCCCAAGCGCGGGCTGTTGCTGTTCCGCTGTGCGGCCACACCCCCTCTCTTTGTTTCCACCATTTTGCGCGCCTGCGAGCTTCACATCAGTACATAGGTAGCCTTCAGCGGAGATAGACACGCGCTCTTGTGTTCTGGAACAGTGTTAGGGAGACTCGTGTTGCTGGGCTTCTCTTGTTACTCACTAGTCATTGGTCTGGGAGTTGTGCCCTCTTGTTGAGTAGCTGGCTTGTTACTGGGTAGATCGTGACTGTTAGAGCAACGGGCTTGTTGCTCTAGGAGAGGTGTAGTAAGAGTGGCTGCATTTCTTGTGCGTTCGTCCACTCGTGGTGGGGCGGCGCGGAGGAGAGGCACGTTTTGTCTCGTCCTGTTTGTTTTGTTGGTGGCCGTGGTCACCTGTGGGTTTGGTGGGCGGCTGTGTGCCCCACCATCTGTTGGGTAGTATCAGTAGTATACTGTGTATAATAACCAGCCAGTCTTCAGCGGAGGTAGACACGCTCGCTCTTGGTTCTAGCACAGAGTGGAAACACGTCTTGCTGGGCTGTTCTTGTTACTCGCTAGTCACTGGTCTGGGAGTTGTGCCCTCCTGTTGAGTAGCTGGCTTGCTGCTGGGTAGACCGTGGCTGTGTAGGACAACGGGCTTGTCCTGAGGAAAGTGTACCCGGTTGGGGCTGCATTTTCTGTTGTGCTTTCGTCCACTCGGGTGTGACGACGCGGAGGGACGCGTTATTGTTTCGTCCCGTTGTTGCTGTTGGTGGCTGTGGTCACCAGTGTGTTTTGTTGGGTGGCTGTGTGCACCCAACATCTTTTGTATAGTTTCAGTAGTAAACTGTGTTGTAGTGGTAGTAGCCACGCACACCATTGAAGGCTGAGAGGCTTCATGTCGGCCAGTAGTTTGTAAGGTTGTCCGTCAGACTTGTCTGCGACGAGGATTTGGACTCGTGTATAGCTGGTGTCACCCGTAGGTGGTGTCTGGGCTTGTGTGTACATCACCGGATGTGCTGTACACATCATATATTGCAGTAGTAGTAGACCAGGGATGTCAGTCTGACAGGTGTTAGTAAGCACTGGTTGTAGTAGGATATAATATAATTATATAATATACCGCGCGCGTTGTTCCGGTCTGTGAGTTATCACAGTCTGTGGACAAGGCGTGTGGAGAGGAGTTAATACATCATAGAGAAGTGGGTGGAATTGTCCTTGTGGGCGGTTTCTTTATGGGGTATTAAGGCCTTGCCCTGTTACACATAGCATCTACCATTTATAAATTCTACTTGGTTGGGTACAGGAGGAGAAGGAGTTGTTGAGGAGATTCCCTTACAGTGGGGGAGATTATACACTGTTGGCGACCTTGAAAGAACTTGAGGGTTACGTCGGCTGCGAGTTGTATTAGTAGGGACTCTGTGGAGTGATTTATAATCCCCACTGTACTGACCGTAGTAAAGTTGGCGATTTTGCCAGCATAACTGTCTAGTGAGCTGTATATATATATATATATATATATATATATATATATATATATATATATATATATATATATATATATATATATATATATATATATATATATATATATATATATATATATATATATATATATATATATATATATATATATATATATATATATATATATATATATATATATATATATATATATATATATATATATATATATATATATATATATATATATATATATATATATATATATATATATATATATATATATATATATATATATATATATATATATATATATATATATATATATATATATATATATATATATATATATATATATATATATATATATATATATATATATATATATATATATATATATATATATATATATATATATATATATATATATATATATATATATATATATATATATATATATATATATATATATATATATATATATATATATATATATATATATATATATATATATATATATATATATATATATATATATATATATATATATATATATATATATATATATATATATATATATATATATATATATATATATATATATATATATATATATATATATATATATATATATATATATATATATATATATATATATATATATATATATATATATATATATATATATATATATATATATATATATATATATATATATATATATATATATATATATATATATATATATATATATATATATATATATATATATATATATATATATATATATATATATATATATATATATATATATATATATATATATATATATATATATATATATATATATATATATATATATATATATATATATATATATATATATATATATATATATATATATATATATATATATATATATATATATATATATATATATATATATATATATATATATATATATATATATATATATATATATATATATATATATATATATATATATATATATATATATATATATATATATATATATATATATATATATATATATATATATATATATATATATATATATATATATATATATATATATATATATATATATATATATATATATATATATATATATATATATATATATATATATATATATATATATATATATATATATATATATATATATATATATATATATATATATATATATATATATATATATATATATATATATATATATATATATATATATATATATATATATATATATATATATATATATATATATATATATATATATATATATATATATATATATATATATATATATATATATATATATATATATATATATATATATATATATATATATATATATATATATATATATATATATATATATATATATATATATATATATATATATATATATATATATATATATATATATATATATATATATATATATATATATATATATATATATATATATATATATATATATATATATATATATATATATATATATATATATATATATATATATATATATATATATATATATATATATATATATATATATATATATATATATATATATATATATATATATATATATATATATATATATATATATATATATATATATATATATATATATATATATATATATATATATATATATATATATATATATATATATATATATATATATATATATATATATATATATATATATATATATATATATATATATATATATATATATATATATATATATATATATATATATATATATATATATATATATATATATATATATATATATATATATATATATATATATATATATATATATATATATATATATATATATATATATATATATATATATATATATATATATATATATATATATATATATATATATATATATATATATATATATATATATATATATATATATATATATATATATATATATATATATATATATATATATATATATATATATATATATATATATATATATATATATATATATATATATATATATATATATATATATATATATATATATATATATATATATATATATATATATATATATATATATATATATATATATATATATATATATATATATATATATATATATATATATATATATATATATATATATATATATATATATATATATATATATATATATATATATATATATATATATATATATATATATATATATATATATATATATATATATATATATATATATATATATATATATATATATATATATATATATATATATATATATATATATATATATATATATATATATATATATATATATATATATATATATATATATATATATATATATATATATATATATATATATATATATATATATATATATATATATATATATATATATATATATTGTTACGCCACTCTAGCATTGACTATCTGCTGCTGCTCACTGAGGAGAGTTTTGGTCTGGCACGATTGCCAGTTTATTACTGTGTAGTTAGTGGGGAATATAACACTCCACAGGGCCCCCCTTACTATAAATCACAGCAGCCGTAACACTCAGGTTCTCTATAGGTCACCAACAGTGTATAACTTTCCCCCACTGTAAGGGAATATCCTTAGCAACTCCTTCTCTTCCTGTACCTAACTAAGTAGAATTTATAAATGGTAGATATTATGTGTAAAAGGGCAAGGCCTAAATGCTCCCTAGAGAAACGCCCGCAAGGACAATTCCACCCACTTTTCTATGAAGTATTAATGCCTCTCCACACGCCTTGCCCACAGACAGTGATGAATCAGAGACTGGGACAACACGCGCAGTATATATATTACTATACTATCTAATACTACGACAAGTGCTTCCTAACACCTGTCAGACTAATTTCCTTAGGCTACGACTACTACAACATATGATGAATACAGCACATCCGGTGGTGTACACACAAGCTTAGACACCACCTACTGGTGATAACCAGCCATACAAGAAGTCCAGATACTCGTCACATTCATGTCTGATGGACGAGAACTACGCACACCTGGCCGACAGCATATAGCCTCTCAGCATTCACTAGTTTGCGTGGCTACAACCACTACAATACAGTATACCACTGGGGCTATACTAAAGATGATGGGGGCACACAGCCACCCACCAAAACACACTGGTGACTACGGCCACCACAAGACAAAACAGGACAAGACAATGCCGCGTCTCTCCCACGCTTTGCTGCCACAAGACAGGATGGTCGCAAAACAGAAGTGCAGCCAAACCAACTACGCTTCTCCTAGAGCAGGCATCACCAAATGGCGGACCCCGGTCCGGATCCGGACCGAGCGATGGTTCTGTCCGGACCCGTGACCAATCTGCGGCCGGGTGACAGCGGGGAGGGAGGGTGTGGCGGGTGGCGGGGCGCCGTGCAACGCTGGCGGGTGTCAACAGGCCAGTGAGAGCGTGAACACTCTCAATTTCCTGCAGTAGGAAGGTCAAGCTAATATGCAGGGTGGCAGGTATGACCAAAGGGCGTGGTGGGTATCTGGGTGGCATGCACCTTTCACCATGGTGACGAGGTGGTGGACGGTGGCAGCCAGCAGGCGACACGCGGGCAGTGTATAGTGTGGGGGTGGGGGTGAGAGCGGGGGTGGAGAGCGTTCGAGCGTGCTGCCAACGTTGCCAGACTGTCTTACTCAGCCTCTTATATTCACCGGCTTCCGACCCAAAAACTGTCTCGTGGACCTCAGTAAGGAGATTCACTTATAATTATCGTTAAAATAGTTTATTCCTGATGTTTCTTGGCAATAGTTAAGCGTCAGAAACCGGTAAATACTATGCTCTGAGTACGACAATCTGGCAACAGTGCGTGCTGCCTTGACCTTGCGCTCTCAGTGCACCACAGCAGAGAGGAAGAGACAGATGAGAGCATGGCTTGCTCCAAAAGACGCAAAGTTGATGCGGAAAACCGTTGTTTCAAAGAGGAATGGACAGAGAAATTTTTGTTCATTCTTCCTGCAAGCAGCTCCAAACCAGTGTGCCTCATCTGCTCCGAAAGCGTGGCACTAATTAAAAGTGGCAACGTGAAGCGCCACTACGAATCTAAGCACAGCTCATTTGAGCAAAGTTATCCCTTGAAGTCTGAGCTGAGGGCACGCAAAATAACCGAACTGCAAGCCCAGTATGACAGATCGACCCGACTCATCACGCATACATTTACAGCCCAGCAACGTGCAAACGAATGCTCACTAAAGGTATCGTGGATTTTGGGGCAACATAAAAAAACTTTTAGTGATGGGACAGTAGTGAAGGAGTGCTTAAACGCTGTTGCTGAGACACTGTTTGAGGGAAAACAAAAGGACGACATGTGTGAAAAATCAAACAAATCCCGATGTCAGCTTCAACAGCAACTAGAAAATCTGAAATATTAGCAGATGATGTACTGGCACAGCTTGATGCTGCAATTCAGAGTGCACCATGCATATCTTTGGCCATTGATGAGTCTACAGATGTTACTGATAATGCCCAGCTTTTGGTGTATGTGAGATTTTGTAACAAAGATAAGAAGGAGATCTGTGAGGACCTGCTGGGTGTAACACCACTGGAAACACACACAAGAGGAGAGGACATATATGCAGCAATAAAAGAGATGCTGAGGAAGAGGGGCATAGATCTGAAGCAGGTTGTCTCTGTCACCACAGATGGTGCTCCTGCCATGATTGGAAAAGAGAGGGGGGCTGTGTCCCGGATGAAAGAGGACAACCCAGATCTTCTTGCATACCACTGTCTCATCCATCAGACTGTTCTGTGTGCCACTCTATCACAACATTTTGCTGAAGTAATGAACACAGTGATGAAACTCATCAACTTCCTTAGGGCATCCTCATCCCTTCAGCATCGCCTCCTGAGAGAATTCCTGGCAGATGTTGAGGCAAATGCCAATGACCTGCTACTGCACAACAATGTGAGGTGGCTGAGCAAAGGAAATGCACTGGGACGTTTCTGGTCTGTTCGAGAAGAAATTGCAGCTTTCTTAGAGCAGGTCAAGAGTCAGAGAGCAACACAGTTTTCACTTTTTCTGCAAGATGAGCACAAGATGAACATGGTTGCCTTTTTGGTTGACATTACATCACATCTTAATGAGCTCAATGTAAAGCTGCAGGGCCAGAACAACACAGTTGCTGATTTGATGACAGCTATTCGCTCTTTCCAGAGGAAGCTGGACATTTTTAAAGAAGATCTTGAAGGAGGGTGTGAACACTTCCCAAAACTGCAGGAACAGATCCAGGGTGAGAGAGACGTTTATCCCACGTCTCTCCCACGCGTTGCCGCCACAAGACAGGACGGACGCAAAACAGAAGTGCAGCCAAACCAACTACGCTTCTCCTAGAGCAACAAGCCCGTTGCTCTAACAGTCACGGTGTACCAGTTGCATGCCAGCTACTCAAGGAGGGCACAACTCCCAAACCAATGACTACTTGAGTACCTCTAACACACAGTCCAGCACACGTATCTCTATCTTGTGCCCAGAGCGTACGTGTTACCTCAGCTGAAGACTGGCCGGTTCTATAAACAGTATACTACTGATACTACACAACAGATGATGGGGGCACACAGCCGCCCACCAAACCCCACTGGTGACCACGACCACCTACAACAATGAAGACGAAACACTAACGCGTCTCTCCGCGCCGCCACCACGAGTGAACAAACGCAACACCCGAGAAGTGTAGCTTACGCTTCTCGTAGAACAACAAGCCGCTGTTCTACAGCCACGGTCTACAAGTAACAAGCCAGTTACTCAAGCAGGAGGGCACAACTCCCAGACCAATTATTAGTGAGCACCTAGAGAAGCCCAGCAACACGTAGCTCTACCATGTGCAAGACCCACGAGCGTCCGTGTCCACCTCAGCTGAAGACTACCTTGGTACTGACTCCCGCTTGCAACGAGAAGCGAGAAGAGGGAGGTGGGTTGTCTGCTCAGCAGAACAGCCCGAGGGGCCCGCACTGGGTTGCGCCATATAATAGGCACCTAATGAAATAATAAATTAAAGGAGATTAAGACAGTGCCCTCACATATATATATATATATATATATATATATATATATATATATATATATATATATATATATATATATATATATATATATATATATATATATATATATATATATATATATATATATACAATATACAAATAAATAAATAAATAAATAAATAAATATATATATATATATATATATATATATATATATATATATATATATATATATATATATATATATATATATATATATACCTCCCACATTTTAAAGGTTGACAAAAGGAAGAAGAAACATCTTTTGTGTGAAATTAATTTTACTGTTTAACCACAGGATTAGTTTTTTTTTTTTTTGTTTATAAAAGTTACATTTTCTAAATTGTGAACTCTATTCACTATACCCTGTTGTGGACGATTTCTGAAGGTTTCCATACCTCGAAGAGTCATTCCAGGCAGTATTTCTGCAATCATTAGACGAATAGCATTTTTTATTTTTTCAATTATACCCGGTCGATAAATGTAGACATCAGCTTTCAAATAACATCAAAGGGGTTGAGATAAAGCGAGCGTGTTGGGCACTGAATGTCACAGCGTAATGAAACCATATGTCCTGAATACATTTCTCTCAGAGCTTCCATTGATTTTCTTGCTGTGTGAGGTGGTTCCATCCTGCAGAAAATCACAGTCGGATTGCGAAGATGGTTTATTTTTAGTTCCAGAAATGTCTGTAGCATCTCTTATCGACCAGATACAATTGCAACCGAGTGATTTCCCTCCTCAAAAACTAAAAACCCCATACACCTAATTTCGAAACTGCACACCATACAGTCACTTGTTCACTGTTTAGAGGTCTCTCAGGAAGCTGTCTATTTTTATTTTCTTCCCAAGAATGAAAGTTTAGCTTATTCACGCAGCCTGAGAGATGAAAGTGAGCTTCATCTGTTATGAAGATGAATAGTATTTACAGGAATATTTTGAAGGACATCTTCTGAATATGTAGGACAGAAACATACTTGAACTGTTATTTTCATCAATAATAGCCACAAATTTTCTTTTTACATCAAGCGATTTAATCTAGATGAAATCTAGATCTAGAAGAAAAAATATTTACAGTGTCGTAAATAGAATATACCTGAAATAGTGAATAAGAAAAATAAAAGTAAAGTGAATGTTAAAGAACTGCAAAATCTAAAAAAATAAAAAAATATCAATTGTTTTTTTCTTATTTAAATAGATTTTGTAATGAAAATTTATGTAATTAGTTAAAACTTTTGGTGTATAGACTATAAGGTGATTGATATTCTCATCTTTTCTTTTTATTCTAGGAAAGTGGTATTTGAAGATAGGCCATGGATGTGTCTATGAGGAGACGAAGTCCAGTCTAGCTGAAGTGACACAATGGTACCAGCAGCAGTCTGGAATACCAGAATGTGTGCAGGAACTTACTCAATACCTCAAATACCTCCTGCCAGGTTAGAATTAATGGTTGTTGACAGCTTAGTTTAATTTCGTAATTCCATAGCAACTAATAGGCTGCATTAAGTAGAAATCACAAATACATGAGTACAAGAGTTAACGTGTGTATGCTTCAAGAAGCTTTACTTATGTTCTACAGATATAGGTGACAAGCAATTCTGACCAATACTAATTGTTACATACATAAATTGGGTATAAGTGATGTCATCAGGATCCAACTACGAATCGTGACACTGAGATAAAGATAAAGCAGTCATTAATTCAGAGAGAAAAAACTGGACAGCATAACATTCCCCAGCAAAATGAAGTAAAATCAATACCTTCAACAACCAATCTTCATCTAGCCTCTGGCACAGCAGTATCTCTCTGAGACACACCAGTAAAGTCGGCAATGATGTCTGTAACGATCTCGAGATCCGTTACTGCTATTGTCTCTTCAGTACGCAATAAGACAGGAGGAGAGAGAGGTGAAATCTTGCCGGAAATCTTGGAAAAAAAAAAAAAAAACACAAAGTGGCATTCTAACATTGATGGAAGAACTGCAGGATTGCTAAGCGCAAATAAATCACCGAAATAGACTGCTGCTTAGCAACAAAAATTGAAATCAGACAACAAACGAATGGATGTGCTAAGTTTCGTATAACGCTGCCAATCTGCCCTATTCAAATGCCAGCGAGGAGGTTGTGGCCGCGTCTCATAATCAACAATTCAATAGAAATTGGAAAATGGTAACTACCGTACAAATTCGCCAACTAAAATCAAGAAGAGAATCATAGTTACAAATAAAAAAAAAGTCAATAAAAGTAAAATTTCATGTTTGGTATTGAGAGTGTGTCACATTTTTAGATTTAAGAATAGATGATTGTTGGTAGCATCCCACAATGGATGGCAACCTTTAAATTCCTCTAAGAAGAGAAAGGGATTTAGAAGATCACGAAAAAAGGCGTCAACAGGAAAACAAGAAGAGAGATAAAACCTTCATACATTAGGTATAGAATCTGTTACTAAAGCAGATGAGTCTTCCTCCGAGAAGAAACAAGCCCAGGTCAATTGTCAAGGATGCTCGCCGTAACGGACGAGGTTCTTTCGGCTGACCGCACACAAGAATTTATAATGACAGAAACCTTTGACAGAGGCATACTCGACAGAACGACTGAATCGATGGAACCATGGTGTCTTTTTGGGACAGGCTGCTTGGAGGTTTTGTACTCGAACCTGCTGGGTAAAAGTCAAGACAATGGCTGAAAGGGGTATATCAGAGGCCTCATCTACACTGTCACCATCCATCTCCAGCTGAAAAACTGAGATAGAACGAAGAGCAGATACAGAGTAACGGTCTACTCGGGGAAACATCTGGGGCGATATTCTACAATCCGTCATAGCAAATGACGTCGGTACTATTCTGGCCGTCAGGTCCTACAAAATTTATGACTTTTACTCTTTATTTGTAAAGACTAATTCGGAGGTTAGAAATAACAAGATAGGATTTAGTTAAAAAAAAATTAAATTTGCATAAACATGGTCCCATTGAAGAGCCTGTAAACAAATATTGCCAGCGAAATTCCTTTTCCGTAACAAGAGTGTACACCCTAATAGGTTACATAAGGTTAGGTTATGTTAAATTAGGTTAATGCCCTAGTGGAGGGGTCGAGAGGGGGAGGGGGCTAAGTTACATTAGGTTAGTTTAATGCCCTAGCAGGTGGGGTCAAATTAGGTTACATTAGAAATTAGGTTAAGATAGATTAGATTAGGTTATGCTTGGTTAGGTTAGGTTGGAAAAACTTGAAATATTTTGGAAAATTTCCGTAGTTTTTTTTTTAATGCTCATATTGCATTTATTTTCCCCACCAAAACCCCCGATTCCCCACAGCCCCCCAAACGGGGGGGATGGAGGGGATGGGAGGGACAGACTTGTTATAAAGAATTACCAACAGATTTTTTACACTTAACAGATTTACCTGTGACGTCTGTTACAAGATGTTTATGAACAAGGTAGATGCAGATCTGTGCTACAAAAATCATTTGGATATGTGCATCCAGCCTCTGCCGCATGTACCAGGGAAGTCAGAAAATATTCCTTACAAAAATTTTATGTGTAGTGTTTTATTTCAGCCTTGCCTTCAAATATCCCATTCCCATAATAATATCTTTATATTACAGTGGAATGAGGCTGACTCTTAGCTGTACATCTCAGCTTGGGATGATCCTGCGAATAAAGAGTACAATAGTTTTTCAGGCGAGCGACGAGTGAGATTCGTCTCGCAGTGTTAATATCGTTTTCAGTAGCAGCGTTCGCGTGTAAAAGTGAACGCTTCTGGACCGTTCGCCTTTTGCAAAGTGCTACTGAAAACGCCTATATTTATATATATATATATATATATATATATATATATATATATATATATATATATATATATATATATATATATATATATATATATATATATATATATATATATATATATATATATATATATATATATATATATATATATATATATATATATTGTTACGTGCGTCACACGGCTGCGGTTAACTGCTACAGCTCACTAGAGTGTTATTGTGGCAAAATCGCCAACTTTGTTACGGTCAGTACAGTGGGGATTATAAAACACTCCACAGAGTCCCCACTACTCAGTCCCTCACAGCCGCCGTAACCCTCAGGTTCTTTCAAGGTCGCCAACAGTGTATAATTTCCTCCCCTGTAAGGGAATCTCCTTAGCAACTCCTTCTCCTCCAACACTCAACCAAGTAGAATTTATAAATGGTAGATGCTATGTGAAACAGGGCGAGGCCTTAATAACCCCTAGAGAAACCGCCCACAAGGACAATTCCACCCACTTCTCTATGAAGTATTAATGCCTCTCCACACGCCTTGTCCACAGACTGTGATAACTCACAGACCGAAACAACACGCGCGGTATATTATATTACTCTACTATCCTACTACAACAACTGCTTCCTAACACCTGTCAGACTGACATCCCTAGCCTACTACTACTGCAATATATGATGTGTACAGCACATCCGGTGATGTACACACAAACTCAGACACAACCCACGGGTGACAACCACTATACACGGAGTCCAGATACTCGTCACAGACAAGTCTGGCGGACGACAACTACGCACTACTGGCCGACATGAAGCCTCTCAGCATTCAATAGTGTGCGTGGCTACTACCTCTAAAATAGAGTATACTACTGAAACTATACAAAAGATGGTGGGGGCACACAGCCGCCCACTAAACCACACACGGCCACCAACAAACAAACAGGACGAGACAAAGTGTGTCTCTCCTCCGCGCCTCCACCCGAGTGGACGAACGCACGAGAAATGCAGCCCCAACCGGCCACACTTTCTCAGAACAACAAGCCCGTTGTTCTACAGCCACGGTCTACCGAGGAACAACGCAGCTACTCAAAGGGAGGGCACAACTCCCAGACCGATGACTAACGAGTACTTCGAAAGCCCAGCCAACACACGTCTCTCTCACTGTGCCAGAACGACGAGAGGGGTGTCTATCTCCGCTGAAGGCCAACTCTGTACTATAAACAGTATTTTACTGATACTACACAACAGATGGTGGGGGCACACAGCCGCCCACCAAACACAATGGTGACCACGGCCACCAACAAACAAACAGGACGAGACAAAGCATGTCTCTCCGCGTAGCCACACCCGAGTGGACGAATGCAGCCAAAACTTACTACACCTCTCCCAGAGCAACAAGCCCGTTGCTCTAACAGTCACGGTTTACCCAGTAGCAAGCCAGCTACTCAACAGGAATCAAATCAGAATCAGAATCAAATCTTTATTCCATTTTGCAATGGTTATTATCTTACATAAATAGATACATTATGACATCTAAAGATATTGAATTTAGTGGAAAACTGCAAATATTATAAAATAAAATTTACACGTAGGTAACTAATATTAGTTCTGCCATGATTTGGGCAATGTATCTAATTTGACTAAAAACTTTAGACATACATCTGCGTTACAATTAAAACAAAACAGAAGTAAAATAGGGTAAAATTACTATATAAAAGCGTAACATCAATATAAAGTAATCAGGGGTAAAAACAAAATAAAATCTTCAGACTAACAATAATGTTGCTAAGTGAACTGTTGGTTAAAAAGATGGAGGAACAGATGTTTCTTAAATGAGAGTAAAAGTGTGAATTTGTGATGTGGTGGGGAGGCTGTTCCAGAGTCTGGGTCCAGCCACTAGTGTGGAACGCTCCCCTGTACACGTGTTGCTTTTGGCACATATAATTGGTGTTGTTGTCTGGTAGCAGCAGTAGAAATCTCACTCACTAATGGCATTTTAACAATAGCGTTGGGAGAACTCCTTGTTACATTGTACATCATAACACCCAACTCATACATATATCTTTGATTTATCTTCAACCATCCAAGCTCCTCAAGAATGGTGTGGCATGTTCGTGTTTAGCTGCACCACCAAGAGCAACTTTTGCGGCAAAGTTTTGCAATTTTTGAATTTGATTCAGAAGTGTTTTGCTTGTTGTACCCCACACCTTTATTCCATAATTAATAATACTTAGAACCAGTGATTGTATAACTGTTTTTCTTGAACATTTGCTGAAACTGTCTTTTATCCGATTGATGTAAATTATGGTACTGAAGATCTTGCCACTTATTTTATTTACGTGTGAGTCGAAAGTCATGTGCTGATCGAAATATATGCCGAGATTCTTGAGAGAGCTGCTGGGAATGATTGTGGCGCCGTCAACCCGTAAGGTGGTGTTGGGATCTGTGATATGAGTCCCCTACTGCCAATAAACATACACTGCGTCTTTTTGGTGTTCAACAATAAGCCATTTGAGTTGAAATAGCGCTTGGCTTTTGACAGAGTTTCTTCTCCCTTACGTATTAAGTCTTCTAGCCTGTCAATACGTCCAGTGTGAATGAATTGTGTATCATCAGCATACTGTAAAATAAGGCAGTCTGAAAGGTATTGTGAGAGATCGTTTACGTAAATAATAAATAGAATGGGTCCAAGGACAGATCCCTGTGGAACCCCATAAGAAACATCTATTTTATCTGATATGTGTTTACCGATTCTAACGGACTGCGTTCTTTTGTGCAAATAACTGTTGAACCAAAATGAGTCAATTTTTAGCATGTTAAGTTTTCTCATCAACATTTTATGGTTTATGCTATCGAATGCTTTTGATAGATCACACAGTGTAATTAAGGATAACTGTTTGGTGTCAATATTTTGATATAGTTTATCAGATAGTTTTAAGAGAGCACTTTCAGTGGAGAAAGAGGCTCTGAAACCGTGTTGAGTGTTGCTGAGCAGGTGATTCCTTTCCAGATGTGCCATGAGTTGTCCTGCTATTACTTTCTCTAAAACCTTTGAAATAATGGGCAGCAAAGATATTGGCCGATAGTCTTTGGTTCGTTGATATCTCCAGATTTGAAAATTGGGACTACTATGGCGTGTTTCCACAGGGAAGGGAATGAACCAGTCACAATTGAAGTGTTAATAATATATGTTAAGTAATTAATAACAACTGGCAGGGACTCTTTTAGAAAATTCAGTGAAATGCCGTCAGAGCCGCAAGAGGAAGTGTTCTTTAGGTGTTTTATTATTAGTATTATGCTGTTACTGTCAGTAGGCTGAGGTCGGAACAAACTGTCATCTGGAGTGTTTGCTGGGTCAGTAGTGGCTTGTACTGCGTTCTCATGATCTGGTAAGTTTTGTTGTGATTTCTCAAATGTCAGTTTCCCAATGTTCGCAAAGAAATTGTTAAAATAATTTACTTTGTTTTCAAGTTCTACAGTATTTCCTGTTAACAAGGGACAAGCTTTATTTGTTGCGGCAGGTACAAGTTGTTTCAGCGTGTTCCAGATGGCGGCTGTGTTGCCTCTGTCATCCTCAAGTTTTTGGTTAAAATAATCCGATTTATATTTATTAAGTAACGTCTTTACTTGTTTTTCTGGGTCTTATATTCGTCCTGCAGGAGAACATTATGTCTGTCCTTCTTAAGGCGCATCTGTGTGTTGTCCCTCTCCTCATTATCTCGCGTAGGTGCGCGTTGATCCACGGGGCTGGAGGCCTCCTAACCTGCCTTGTCACTAAAGGAGCACAAACGTTTAAGCATCTTGTGAAACATTTAGTAAAAATATCAACCTGAGTCTCCACATCATCTGTTGCAAATACTTTATCCAGCTCGTTACTCTCCTGCCTCAGCAGATTTCGAAACGTGTCGGAAGAGTAAAACGTAAATCGCGAAAAGTTTTAAAATTGGTGGACGTTTTGGTTTCTTTAAATTTACCGTAACAGTAATTAGGTCATGGTCAGCTACAGGGCAAGGAACGGTGTCGCTATGAATGACTGACTCGGGCTTGTTTGTTACGATAATGTCTAACAGAGTGGCAGAGGTGGGAGTGATTCTCGTAGCTTTTGTAATTAACTGACTTAATTTCGCATTTGCAATAATTTTCTTTAACTTACTGTTATTTGATAAAAGATCATCATTAAAATCACCTAAAATATAAAATGACTTGTTTTTCAGGCTTACAGATTTGATGACGTCAGTGATATAATCATATGTACATAAAAGAGATTTTGGATGGGCACAACTCCAAGACCAATGACTAGTGAGCAACAAGAGAAGTCCAGCAACACGAATCTCGACTGTGCCAGAGCCACGAGCGTCCGCGTCTACCTCAGCTGAAGACTAACTCTGTACTGAGGCTCGCAGACACAACAAAATGGTGGAAACAAAGAGAGGATGGTTGGCCGCACAGCGGAACAGCGACAGCCCGCGCTTGGGCGGACAGAGGCTACACATATAATATAATTAAATAAAAGGGAAATAATGCGGTGGCCCTCACACGCCCTCCCTTAAAAGAAAAAAAATTGGAAACAAAACATTTACAAAAGATTTTTAAAAGGCATGGAACTGATTAAAGGGAATGGCCCCGGGACAGACAATCAGCCACAACTTTGTCTGCTCCTTTTATATGTCTAACTATGACATTGTACTCCTGGGCTCACTCGATATGGGGGCCGTTTAACAGGCTTTTCGTCCCCAACATCAATATCGTGTGCTATCAACTGTGTCCTGCCTGGGACACTGCTAAACACTGAACAGTACTTCCTCAGCCGCCGAAGCAATTCATCCTGCTGATCCCCTAAATGTTCAACCTTCTCTTTCAAAAGATGGAGGCTATTCCGCTTCCACTGCCCTGTAGGAACAACAGGCTGAAGCCCAATAACTTCTGGAGCCTCTCCCTCCCGGCAGAAAAATAAAACTGAAGATGCCTCCTGCACGGCAGAACTAAAAGAGCCCTTCTGGCTAGTAGAACGAAAATAGGGTTTCAGCATGTTAACGGGACACAGCTGAGCCCTCTTGCGCCGGTCAGAAGTGACCACCAGGTAGTCTAGGTCACCTACTTTCTCTATAAAATAGGGGCCACTATAGCGGGCAGCAAGCGGCTGGCCCTGAAGTGGTAACAGCACGAGCACTTCATCTCCAGGGCAAAACTCCGATACTCGGCCCTTCGGTCATAATACCCCTTCATACTCTGCTGGGCCTTACACAGGTGGGCCTGCGCCACCTCTAATGCCTTGGCCAATCTCTCTCGACTGCTCATGAGGCTCTTAAGCAGTGAGACAGGGCGCTCAGGCGACGGCTGACACCAAGCCTCCCGAACAACGTCGAGCGGTCCACGCACTCGGTGTCCAAACACTAGCTGATTGGGTGAGAAACCCAAGGACTCAGTGGGCGCTTCTCTCACCGCAAATAAGACAAAAGGACACCCTCGTCCCAATCCTTATCTCTCTCCATGCAGAAACTCTTGAGCATGGTCTTGAGAGTTTGATGATGTCTCCAGGGCTCCCTGAGACTGCGGATGATAAGCACTGGACACAATATGCTTGATCCCCCACGCAGTCATCGTATCCTTAAACAACTTTGAAGTAAAGTTGGTCCCCTGATCGGACTGCAGCTCTGCTGGCAATCCAAAGTGTGTAAAGAAGGTTAACAAAGCCTTCAGCACCACCTTAGAGTGAGTGCTTCTCAGGGGAATTGCTTCAGGGTACCGCGTGGTAACGTCCATTATGGTCAACAAATACTTGTGACCAGCCCTGGTAGTAGGCAGAGGACCTACTATATCAATCAAAACCCTCGTGAAGGGAGGATCAACAGCAGGGATAAGGTGGAGTGGCGCCACAGGGGGTGCCTGATTAGGCTTGCCCACTACTTGACAAGTGTGGCAGCACTTAAGAATCGTGGCTACTTCTCCAGACATGCTGGGCCACCAATTGCGACGGAAGCGAGCGACGGTCTTTCGGATGCCCAGGTGTCCAGCCATGGGCCCCTCATATGCCAACAGCACAAGTGCCTCCCGCAGCTTATGCGGCACAACTACTTGCAATAATTCACCACCATCACTCTCCTGCCATCTACGACACAACACCCCTTGGTGCAAAGCAAACTCCTCCCTGCCCTCCAACTCCTCACTTCCCTCACCCACTCGGGCAAAGAAGGAGGCCAACGCCGGGTCCTCCTGCTGCCTACGAATGAGCTCTGCAGGCTCTAGCTGGGTAAGAGAAAGGGGGACTATAGGGTCATGGTGTTGAGGCAACGCTGCAACCCTACGTCCCACACGGCATCGAGGACGAAGAGCTGGCCCAGGCTGCTCCGCTTCTGCGGGTGAGTCCTCAGAA
This sequence comes from Portunus trituberculatus, assembly GCF_017591435.1. Lineage (NCBI taxonomy): Eukaryota > Metazoa > Arthropoda > Malacostraca > Decapoda > Portunidae > Portunus > Portunus trituberculatus. The sequence goes on along the minus strand of NW_025541581.1, from coordinate 59,415 downwards.
GGATCATAACCACCAGCCAGGCAGTGACATTGCAAAGGGAACAGCTCACTCACTGCCTCCACGATGTTCCACAGGGGGAGAAACTTCCCACTCCCCTGCAGAATTGGAAGTCTCCCCACCCTGGGCGCCAACTTCTAACAAACTGCCTGACTTATCATACCGGAGCCTGTGCTGAACATCAGAGCCCTCAGCCTCCACACCAGGGAGCAACTCAGCACAAATGCTCCCTCCGGAGTGCTCTGCAGAGTGAGGATAACCATCAAACAACTCAGCTACACCCAACACTCCGTCCTCACTCTCAGCAACAACTCCCAAAGTCGAGTCCGGTGCATTAACGAGTGACTCCACACCGTCACCGTTAGCCTCCACACCAGAACTCAGTTTTGATTCCAACACTGGCTCCACCACATCAGCACTGCTACTCCCATCTGGAGTTAATCCCACCTGGCTGCTTGCAGTCTCCTGGGTAGTAGCAGGCTCTCTCTCAGCCCGGCGGACCTGAGAGCGAGTAATAACGTTTACAGAGTCTTGCACCACTAGCCCAGACTCTTCAGCAACCTCATCCTCATCAGAAGTTGGGATCCATACACGACCATCAGCCAAATAATTCCCAAGCAGGAAGTCCACTCTTGCGGCTGGCAGTTACGTCTGCCACTGCTACCTGAGCCGTAGCAGTGACAAGAGGACATGACAGCGTCACCTCAGCCGTCACGAACTCCTCCAAGGTGTTAAGTCCACGACACAACACTGCCTTGCTAGATGTCACCTTCCTACCAGTGACATTTCGGCACACTGACTGCTGTGCTCCTGTATCACGCAGTACGGTGACGTGATACTTTGTGCCATCAATCTCAACCGTGCCTTCACACAGGAAAGGACGGCACCAGTCAAGCTCACTATCCTTAGATGCGGGCGAGATAACAGGGGGAGGGACAGGTGGGCAAACCTGCTCTCTCTCTTCCAAACACAACTCAGGCACACGCCGTGCCTTCTCACTTCTAAAGCCTGAAGGAGCAGTCAACTCATCACCATGAACTGTGTCAGGCCACACCAACAAGGCAACTGGTTTCTGCGAAGCCTTTGGAATTTTAGCTGTTACTAACTTTGGGCAATTGAACGTAAAATGCCCTTTTCCTCGGCAGTGATAGCACGTAGGCTGGTAATCATACTTGGGAGTTTTAGGGGCTGCCTTCCCCGCCGTTTCATCCTCTGCAGAAGAAGGAGGGGTGGGGAAGAACTGCCACCACTCCCTGGAACTCCCTTAGGACCACCTTCCTTACGACTACATTTGCTCCAGTGAACGAGCACACTCGAGGTAGGAGTCACTTGCTCGCTTCCTCTTTCCTCTGAATTGCAAGCGATAAGCTTCTAGTCGCAGCTCATATGCCCGCAAAATGTCACCCTTAAACTCCTCATAATCATCCAGATCATCTGCTGACATTTTATCATAAACTTCCAAGGCTTTTCCCTTGAGTTTATTCGCGACCAAGCCTACCCATCTCTCTCGAGACCAAGCAAACTCCTTGGCTTTCCTCTCGAAGCGAACAAACCATTCAGCTACTTTAGCCTCATCAAATTCAAGGACTAGCTGGAGACTTTGAACTAAAGTACGCTCTACACCCTGTTCTCCTCCTCCTCCTACACTACCAACAACTCCAGGCGTACTTACTGCATGGCGAGTTCTCTTCCACTCCAACTCTTTATCTTTATCTGCCCTCTCTCCATCTCCAATTTCATCATCTCCATCTCTCTAGCCTCCTTCTCTGCTGCTAGTCTCTGAATTTCTCGTCTTTCTTCCGCAGCTAGTCTGTTTGACTCTCGTCTCTCTTCCGCAGCTAATCTCTTCAACTCTCGCCTCTCTTCTGCTTCTATCTCCATTTTCCTCATTTCCAGCTTTAATCGCAGTTCCTCCAGTCTGGCAGCTGACTGGACACTATCAGCAATGCTGCTTGCTGAACTAGATCGTCGGGAGTCTCTCCTGCTTCCGATACTTCTGCCAGGGCTAATATATCCCACATCAACTTCTCTGGGACCGCCACGTGCGTTATCATGACACGTAGTAAATGCGTCCTCACTGACCCCACGCGCGGCCAACGACTCATCATACACATGTGGTGAGTCTCGCCGGCTCACACCCGCATCCTCACCCTCCACTGGTGGGGTGAAAAGACCAGTAACTCTCTCCATGTTGCTGACAGGGACTCGTTCTCACAAACAATAAAATAATATAAGTAATAATACCCAAGACAATAAACTACACCACTATAAAAGCACTTGGTTTATCATGGCGAGGTCGCAACTTTTATTGTTATGTACGCCACACGGCTGCGGTTAACTGCTACAGCTCACTAGAGTGTTATTCTGGCAAAATCGCCAACTTTGTTATGATCAGTACAGTGGGGATTATAAAACACTCCACAGAGTCCCCACTACTATAACTCACAGCCGCCGTAACCCTCAGGTTCTTTCAAGGTCGCCAACAGTGTATAATTTCCCCCACTGTAAGGGAATCTCCTTAGCAACTCCTTCTCCTCCTACACTCAACCAAGTAGAATTTATAAATGGTAGATGCTATGTGTAACAGGGCGAGGCCTTAATACCCCCTAGAGAAACCGCCCACAAGAACATTTCCACCCACTTCTGTAATGCCTCTCCACACGCCTTGTCCACAGACTGTGATAACTCACAGACCGGAACAACACGCGCGGTATATTATATTACTATACTATCCTACTACAACAAGTGCTTCCTAACACCTGTCAGACTGACATCCCTAGCCTACTACTACTGCAATATATGATGTGTACAGCACATCCGGTGATGTACACACAAGCCCAGACACCACCCACGGGTGACAACCACTATACACGGAGTCCAGATACTCGTCACAGACAAGTCTGGCGGACGACAACTACGTACCACTGGCCGACATGAAGCCTCTTAGCATTAAATAGTGTGCGTGGCTACTACCTCTAAAATAGAGTATACTACTGAAACTATACAAAAGATGGTGGGGGCACACAGCCGCCCACCAGACCACACTGGTGACCACAGCCACCAGCAAACAAACAGGACAAGACAAAGTGTGTCTCTCCTCTGCGCCCCCACCCGAGTGGACGAACGCACGAGAAATGTAGCCCCAACCGGCCACACTTTCTCAGAACAACAAGCCCGTTGTTCTACAGCCACGGTCTAACCGAGTAACAACCCAGCTATTCAAAGGGAGGGCACAACTCCCAGACCGATAACTAACGAGTACTTCGAAAGCCCAGCCAACACGCGTCTCTCCCACTGTGCCAGACCGACGAGAGGGGTGTCTATCTCTGCTGAAGGCTAACTCTGTACTATAAACAGTATACTACTGATACTACACAACAAATGGTGAGGACACACAGCCCCCCACAAAACACGCTGATGACCACGGCCACCAACAAACAAACAGGACGAGACAAAGCGTGTCTCTCCGCGTCGCCACACCCGAATGGACGAACGCACGAGAAATGCAGCCAAACTTACTACAATTCTCCCAGAGCAACAAGACTGTTGCTCTAACAGTCACGGTCTACCCAGTAGCAAGCCAGCTACTCAACAGGAGGGCACAACTCCCAGACCAATGACTAGTGAGCAACAAGAGAAGTCCAGCAACACGAATCTCGACTGTGCCAGAGCCACGAGCGTCCGCGTCTAACTCAGCTGAAGACTAACTCTGTACTGAGGCTCGCAGACACAACAGAATATTGGAAACAAAGAGAGGATGGTTGGCCGCACAGCGGAACAGCGACAGGCCGCGCTTGGGCGGCCAGAGGCTACACATATAATATAATTAAATAAAGGGAAAATAATGCGGTGGCCCTCACAATATATATATATATATATATATATATATATATATATATATATATATATATATATATATATATATATATATATATATATATATATATATATATATATATATATATATATATATATATATATATATATATATATATATATATATATATATATATATATATATATATATATATATATATATATATATATATATATATATATATATATATATATATATATATATATATATATTTATATATTACAAGTTATTCAGTTACTTGCAAAGTGAAGTTTCAGAAGAGAAAATAATCCCAACAATATAATATACTGAACTTTGAACAAGTCATAGTAAGCAAAGTGCCGTAATAAGGTATATACGTATTTTTTTTCTTTTTCAGAAAGCATTATTGTATTGCAATGCTGTAAAGCACCAATGTATGTAATGTTCTGCCAAATATACTAACAAAAGTGTGTAACAAGTAACATGATCATGCTCTCCTCTTCCTTTTTGATGTTAGCCCTGCACTTCTCCCCTAAACATTATTGGTGAAATAATGGAAGATGTCTTCAGGAGGTTGATGATATTAATCTACAAAAGGCTATTGACATGTACGTATATATGTGTTCAACAACTGAAGTAAAGTCTTTATTTTTTGTTTGTAATTTATTGTTATAAACGTGTAGTTCTTCGTAACATGATAGATAAAAGTATGTTACTTACATAAACCGGTATGTTACATAGCATGAAAAACGTTATTTGGAAAGAATCTATGATGGATATTACTTAATTGGTGGAATTAATTGACTTCTTATAGTTTAATTTACCTACACATAAATGTCAAATCTACATCAATTTATTATCAGATATTATTATATCTGAATATAATGTCAAATCAACGCCATTATTATTTATAATATATATCAACGACTTGGATAGTGAAATTAAGTAATAGTGATATCAGAAAATTTGCGGACGACACAAAGATAGGTAGATTAATTAGGCTTTGCAGGCAGACTTGGATTGGATGAAGAAATGGACAGATAGATGACAAATGCAGTTCAATATTAAAAAGTGCAGGGTACTGAGCGTAGGAAGAGATAATTCAAGCACGACAGGTAACGTGGCACTAGGAAGTTCCAAGTATGAAACAAAATTAGGAGTCCTTGTTAGCTCCGATCTCGGTACAAGGAAGCAATGTATTGAGAGAAATGTTAAAAGCAGGAGACCTGAAGTAATACTAAGATTATAATTGGCGCTGGTAAGGCCACATCTTGACTATGTGGTACAATTCTGGTCCCCACATTTCAGGAAGAACATATCTCTGTTGGAGTCGGTGCAAAGGAGGATGACTAAAAAAAATACATTGAATAAGAGATATTTCCTATGAAGAGAGACTGAAAAAACTCAATCTGCGTTCCTTAGTGAGACGTAGGTTAAGAGTGGTATAAGGGTTTTAATTAACCCGTACAGCGTCAGCAGATCTGAAACTTTGTGATTTCGCCAGTGCTGGCCACATCATGGATTTTTTTTTTGGTAAACCAGTCTTAAATGATGTGAAACAAATGAAAATGACAGTCATCCTTCCCATAACTGACTGGAAGTGGTATTAATTGGTGCGAGATATTTTGCGCTAAAGTTAGCGACTTAGCAAAGCCTTATGTGACTAGTTTATTCGCTCCTCGTTTCTCAGCAGTCGATCCCCGAGTTGGACACATGCATAATATCGTTCCTGAGTTGAAAGAAAAACAACATGTCATATTTTGCTGTTTGGGAGTGCTTGTGGATAAAAATAGACACGAGATATTGCGAGGGAGTGTTGCCTTTCACGGTGCAAATATTTTTCGAGTAATATGTACATGTTTTTCCTTATAACAAAGCGACTGGAAAATTCTTATTTATGTCATACAAAGTTTTCACTACCACAATATAACAGTTACCAAAAACAACTGAAATGGTAGGAGTAAGTAATGGAAATTACAATTTGTTCATATTAGCGGAGTTGAGGCGTCAGTTTCCCGCTACACCTAGCTGAAGGCAGCAGAAACTGCTAGGGTTCAGAATTGTAATAAATAAACACAGGAAGCATTCATGTTAGCAGAGACGAGGAGGCAGCATGAGCAATGTCTACAGTGCATGATGGCAGTATAATGATAGGTTTTGAGGACGCAATACCTCCGAAAACACGAGAAAGCTCGCCGACGTATCTCATACGTCTCTGACGCCAGGTTCGCTCAGAGTAGCCGACGTATCTCGTACGTCTCTGACGCTGTACGGGTTAACAAAAGGGAGATGAATGCAACTCTTAGGATCAGTAGCGGGGACGGAAATAATGGGTTTAATTTGAAAAACTCAGGTTTAAAAAAAGGAACTGGTTTTCAAACAGAGTGGTGGATGAGTGGAAAGGTCTCAGTGGTCATGTAGTCAGGGCTGAGTCAATAGGGAACTTTAAAAGAAGGTTAGATAAGTTTATGGAAGATAGATGAAACTACGTAGCTTAAGCACACAGGGAGTGCCTCGTATATGCCTGGCGGTCTCTTGCAGCTTCCCTCTTTTCTTATGTTCTTATGTAACATCAACTTATTATTTGGTCTCTTTTACATTAATTTCATGATGGTATTCATTACTTTCAATGATGAACAAGGTGTCGAAGGACAAATCTTTGTTGTACGTAGAAGAGCCTCAGCATATTTTGTCCATCCCAACAAGGAAAGATGAAAAGGCAAAAATGCCTGTGCATATAGTCTAAGCCACTTATGCCCTTGTTCAAGAGGCAGCAGTACTTTAGCATGTGATCAGCCAAGTGTGCATGGAGAACAGGAGGTGCAGGCTTCAGGCAGTATTGCTGGAAAGGAAAAATAAATTAGGTTGCTTATCAATAGTAATGAGATAATAATGCATGATAAGTGGATGTATCCAATATGCAATTACAGAAACTGATATATATATATATATATATATATATATATATATATATATATATATATATATATATATATATATATATATATATATATATATTGTCTCGTTCCACGCTTCATATGCGAGTGTGATACCCCCCTTTACTGACTATATGTACACCAAAGCAAATTATAATTACACAAATGGATGGGTTTTCAACGCTGCCAATACTAATTCATTCTAATTCAACCTTATTATTAACGTTATCATTTCTCAGTAATTTAAAACAAAGAAATAAAACATATTCCAGCAGTTAAGTCAAGAAATAGAATATTACCCACACAGAACATCATGTACATGTAAGTCACTCATGTTCGAAAAAGGTGAACGTAAAAATTTTCTTTTATTTACTCGCAGCAAATTCCTAAACGTTAAATAAATTCCAAATGCAATATGGTCAATATGAAACAATAAAGAAAAATCAGTTCACGGTGTTTGCTACAATAAGCAAAAATTCAAAATATTTCTCGTCTTTTTTTCTTGATTTCGTTTTACTACCTGCCTGAAATCACATCCCGAAACTACACCTCCCCTAGCAATGGTAAAGCGTCAATGTCGGAGACTCTTGTGTCCTTGATTTATTAGAGGGTTCACTAGTTATGATGAAAACACTGTGAGGACTGTTAACTGTGTTGAGTAGTAGTTGTGGGCACATATCAGTGTTTGTGAACAATACTATATGATTTTCTCAGCTCTGGAGTATGGATAACATAAAGCCGCCTTATGATTGGCTGCCTGTCCTCGTGACGATACGGTAGTGATGTATCAGCCCTGGCAATCGATGAACGCTCTTAGGGGGGGCTACCATCCTCCACCCACCAACAGCAACGAATGTTTGTGGATGCCATTTGACGAGGGTTGCTATGCGAATTATGAAGGAATGTAAAAAGCAAGGAATACTAAATGAAAAAAAGGAAAACTAATGAAGCAAAAAGTTTGAAAACATCTACGACAGTTGATTGTTCTTGGCAGCACATATATTTTCCCCCTGTCAATTTCGAATGTCGACTGACGCCGCTTGAAGTGTGTAGGAGATCCACTCTCTAGTGTAAAATATAATATTGCCTTCCTGCAACAGCGCATTGTCTCGTTACGCTGCGTCATAGCCTCTAGTTTATACAGGGTTTACAGGGGATGATGACCCTAAGGCCGAAAGGGCCAATACAGGAAACCCAGGTCGACTGATGACAAAAATTTCCTTCCTCTTACAATCAGTATTATGAGGAATCATGTTGCCTCTATTATTCAAAAGATAAAATGAGACATATAAAACACAGGACACTGGAGAGTTGCATTCCTTTTTGGTTAAGTAACACTATATATACTACTTTAATTACTAACGTCAGTGCATCACTTCTTCCACAACATCTCTTCAACCATCCCGACTTTTCCTCTAGATCTGTCATAAAATAACACTCCTGCAGGTGATGTCTATTGTATCAACCGGTATATAATCTTTCAGATCATCTAGAACAGTGGTTCCCCAAGATTTCCTGAGCGAGTACCACTTGAATATAAAGTGTGAGCCAAAATTGGGGAACAAATGCCTCAATACCTCCGTCTTAAAAGAAGACAAGTCATAGGAATTCGGATATACAGATGCAGGGAGGCAGTTCAAGAGTTTACCAGTGAAAGGGATGAATGATTGAGAGTACTGGTTAATTCTTGCGTTATAGAGTTGGACAGAATAGGGATGAGAGGAAGAAAAAAACCTTGTGCAGCGAGGCCATAGGAGAAAGGGAGGCGTGCAGTTAGCAAGATCAGTAGAACAGTTAGCATGAAAATAGTGATAAAAGATAGAAAGAGATGCAACATTTCGGCGATGAGAAAGAGGCTGAAGACGGTTAATCAGAGGAGGGAACTTGATGAGACGAAAAGCTTTTGCTTCCACCATATCTAATTAAATTGTGTGACTGGAATCTCCTAAACATGCGAAGAGTACTCCATTCACGGGCGGATAGGGCCCTTATACAGAGTAAGCAGTTGGAGGAGCGAGAAAAACTGTCGGAGACGCCTCAAAAGAAGCTATTTTAGCAAGAGATGAGATGTGAAGTTTCCAGTTAGGATTATGAGCAAAGGACAGAGAGAATAATCATTGTGGAAGAGGGAGTCAGTTGAGTGCAATTCAAGAAGAGAGGACACTTGTCTGGAAGGTTGTGTCGAGTTCATAAATGGAGGAATTGAGTTTTTTGAGGCATTAAAAACTACTAGATTTTCTCTGCCTCAATCGGGAATCTTAGAAAGATCGGAAGTCAGGCGTTTTGTGGCGTCCCTGCATGATCTGTTGACTTCCTGAAGGGTTGGTCGTCTCTGAAAGGACGTGGGAAGATGTAGGTTGGTATCATCAACGTAGGAGTGGATAGGGCAAGACGTCATTAATGAATAATAGAAAGAGCGAGGATGACAGGAGAGAACCCTGAGGAACACCACTTTTAATAGATTTAGGAGAAGAACAGTGGCCGTGTAACACAACAGCAAAAGAACGGTCGGAAAGGAAACTTGAGATAAAGTTGCAGAGAGAAGGATAGAAGCCGTAGGATGGCAGCTGTGAAATAAAAGTTTTATGCCAGACTCTATCAAAAGCTTTTGATATGTCTAACGCTACAGCAAAACTTTCACCGAAATCTCTAAAAGAGACTCAGTAAGGAAAGCCAAAAGATCACCAGTATAGCGACCTTGACGGAGGCCACACTGGCGATCACACAGAAGATTGTGAAGTGGCAGATGTTTGAGAATCTTCCTATTCAGGATAGATTCAAAAACCTTAGACAACCAATAAACTAAAACTATAGGACGGTAATTTGAGGAGTTACAACAGTCACCCTTTTTAGGAATAGGCTGAATGTAGGCGAACTTCCAGCAGGAAGAAAAGGTAGAAGTAAATAGACAAAGTTGGAAGAGTTTTGCCAGACAAGGTGCAAGCATGGAAGCACAATTTTTGAGAACAATAAGACGGACCCCATCAGGACCATAAGCCTTCCGAGGATTTAGGCCAGCGAGAGCATGGAAAACATCTTTACGAAGAATTTTGACTGTAGACATAAAATAGTCAAAGGGAGGAGGAGAGGGAGGGACAAGCCCAGAATCGTCAAAGGTGGAGTTGTGAGCAAAGGTTTGGGAGAAGAGTTCAGCTTTAGAGACAGAAGAGATGGCAGTGGTGCCATCACGATGAAATAAAGGAGGGAAAGATGATGAAGTGAAGTTATTTGAGATGTTTTTGTCTAAATGCCAGAAGTCTCGAGGGGAGTTTGAATTTGAAAGATTGTGACATTTTCCACTTATGAAGGAGTGTTTGGCAAGTTGAAGAACAGACTTGGCATGATTCCGGGCAAAAATATAAAGTGCGTGAGATTCAGGAGATAGAAGACTCAAGTACTTTTTGTGGGCAACCTCTCTCTCATGTATAGCAAGAGAAGGGAGCTTGCGTGCCCCTGTTACCTGGCGAGTTAGGCTAGAGGGGGCTTAGGCCCCTGCTCTGCCCTTTCAAGGAGATGAGGGCTACCCATGCTAGTAAGGTCGCCAGTGAGGGGCCAGACTAAATGGTTCCTACGTATGCTGCCAGTGGATCAGCAGAGCCAACCGCTGGAGGGATCGCCCAATAGGGGCCGTCCTGTGCTGGATGGTTGGGTGTCCATGCTGGGATGCTTTGGGAAGGTGGTCTCAGCTCTGTCGTATCATGTCGGGCCTTTTTCTATAAAACGACTGGTCCGCATGGGGACGAGGTACCCCGTCCACGACAGCCAGCGCTCCCTCCCATTGTAGTCCCAGTAGGTGGTTTCCCTTGCCCCTGGAGCCAATCTTTTGTGTAACTGTTTTTTATGGGAAAACGCAAAAAACATTCAGGTTCTCACGAGGTGGCTGACCTGGCCCACGAGACGTCATCTTCAGGTCTGAGTAAGGAGGAGGATTCTCCTCCACAAGGACCTCCCACAGCAGTCTCCTGTTGTGGATGTTCTGAGGGACGTATTTTTGCTGCATATGACTCCCTTCCTTATCACGCCTTGCACTCACTTCTCAATGAGTATGGTACAGTTCTTCGCATTCGACTTGTTTATGATAAAGATTTTCCATCTAACCGCTGCTATGTGACTTTTCTTTCTTGTGACGAAGCCCGTCTGGCTTATGAACATGTAGCATCTCTTTCCCTTGCTGGCTCTGGCTTCAAAACAGAACTTCTCCACTCTCGCAATATTTCGGACAGTGAAACGGACTACATCCCAAATCTTTTTGACTACCAATCAGAGAGTTCAGTTCCTGAAGTCCGCCAGATCCCGCCTCCACGTTGGTTTGTTGCGTACTACAAAAATGGGCGCGGGAATTTTATCCATGCTTCCCGGTACTTGTCTCAAGAAATTGGCACGATTCCTGAGGGTAACCTCAAGAAATATGGTAAGCGGTTGCTATTGCGAGCGAAAGATATCACGCAGGCAAGGATGTTGCAACATCTACCATGTCCTTCTTACGGATATCCTTAATAAAGTCCGCCGAATTGCTGGGAAGTATTGTGCTCCTTCCCCACCAGTTTTGTTGTCCGTTGGGCGAATGGTGGCTGACCCTAGGACTGTCGCCGACTTCTTCGCGGAGCACTTTGCTAGTGTTTCCCAGAGGCATCCTGCAACCCTGGGCGCACGTTACCGCCAGAGAATGGAATCTCTCGGCATAAATTTTTCTTCCTCTGGAGGGGAGTCCTATAATGTCCCCTTCTTTGCTTCCGAGTTGCGGACTGCTTTGTCCCAGTGTCATGACTCTTCTCCTGCTCCTGACGACATTTTTTATGCCTTTTTGCGTCACATGTCTGATCGGGCTTTTAGCTTTTTATTAAATCTTTATAATATGATTTGGCATACCGATGACTTTCCATCTTCTTGAGCTGTGGCAGTGGTTCTCCCATTTCCGAATCCTGGGAAAGATAATCTCCGGGCTACGAACTACCGTTCTATATCTTTGACATCCTGCATTTGTAAAATGTTAGAAAAGATGGTAAATGTAAGACTCATGTGGTACTTGGAGAGGGGGAAGTACTTGTCGTCGGTACAGTACGGCTTCCGAAAGATGAGGTCTACTACTGATGCTCTTTTATCCCTAGAGTCTTCCATTTGTGAGGCCTTCGCTAATCACCACCATCAAGTAACAGTCTTTTTTGACCTGGAGAAGGCCTACGACACGGCTTGGTGTCATGGCATTTTACAATTTTGTTTAATTTTGGCCTTCGTGGCCACCTTCCTCTTTTTATCCAACAATTTTTATCCAGACGTCTTTTACGGGTTCGAGTGGGGAGTGTTCTCTCTGAGGCTACTGCTCTAAATGATGGCGTTCCACAGGGAAGTATTCTTACTGTTACATTATTCGCAGTCGCCATAAATGGTGTTATTGATACTCTCCCTGATGGCGTTCACAGCTCTTTATATGTGGACGACTTGTGCATCTCTTTTGCTGCTACTAGGATGTCACTGATTGAGCGAAAGCTGCAACTGGCAATCAATTCAATTAGGCCAATTTAAATGGTTTTCGTTTCTCCACCCACAAAGACCGTGTCTATGCATTTTTGTCGTAATCGTGGCGTTCATCCAGATCTCGATTTATATTTAGCCAATAGACGCATCTCATGTGTGGAAGCCACTTGATATCTTAGCCTATTGTTTGACAACCGTCTTACTTGGATTCCCCATTTTCGTTCTTTTAAAGCGTCCTGCAGGACGGCACTATCCCTTCTTCCGATTTTAAGTCACACCTCTTGGGGTGCGGACAGGGACACGTTGCTGCTCCTTTACCGTACACTCATACTTCCGAAGCTGCAATACGGCTCTGAGATCTACTCATCCGTAACGGATGCACGACTACGCACGCTTAACCCCGTGCATCATGCTGGGGTCCGCTTGGTTACGGGTGCATTCCGGACATCTCAAATACCTAGCCTTCTAGTGGATGCTGGTTTGTGGCCGCTCGACCTCCGGCGCCAGTCTTCGATGCTCCGGTGTTGGTTTCGCACTCACCGTCTTCCCGATTCTGTTCCTTGTGTTACGTTCACCGGTTAAACTGGTAAGATTGGCATCGGAGAGCCGGTGAACAATAACAATAAAAAAAACACTGCAGGTTCAACTGGTGAGGAAATGCAAAAGGGGGTCACTTTAAAAAGCTATTTTAATAACCCATAATGAAATTGACACATATAAAACAAGAAACATGAAACACAGATATATAACATGAAACACAGGAAAATGACATACACATATACATATAACACAGTAATGAATACAACAATAAAGAACCCAACTTAATACCTAACAATAATCCTAATCCTATATAGAGGCAATGTGGAAAACACGGACGAGGGGAAGTGATACTTATGCGGTGTTGCAGTGGTGAAATGCTGGGTGATGGTTGATCCCACGGTAGACCCAAGAGGCGTTGTGTTCACTGGTTGAGGCTTGGATCTCAACTGCCAATCCAGAAAGCCAAGAGCTGGCTCAACACTTTCGGTTGAGTCGAAAGGGGCCGCGTGAATCCAACTTCGGGACAGTAGCGGGGCTTCATGAAACGGTAACGTGGAGGGTTCATGAGACGGTGGCGTGGAAGGTTCACGAGACAGTGACGTGGAAGGTGAGGCGGAGAGGTGGCGAACGAGGTAACAAGCGGAGGAGGTGATGGTAGTAATGTATGTTACGGGCGGGCCGTAACATTTCCTTCCCCCTAAGACCTCCGTAATGGGCTCATGAAGGAGGTGAGACAGGAGATCTTGATAAGGCGTCGGCGATGATGTTGTCCACCCCCTTGATATGGTCACTTGTAGATGGAAGGGGCGGGAGTGATCCGGCGTCCAGACCACTGGTTTCGAGGAGAGAAACGCCTTGAGGTGTTGGAAGGGTTGGTCACAGGTCAGGGTCCAGTGGAAGGGGACGGAAGTGCTGATAAGGTCCGTCAGGGGGGCGGCCAGGGTGGAGAAGTTCCCACCGAAGCGTCTGTAAAAACCAGCCATCCCCAAGAACCTCATGAGAGCTTTCCTGGTGGTAGGGACAGGGAAACCAAGGATGGCCTCCACGTTAGCTCTCTTGGGGTGAACCTTGCCGTTCCCCACCACATGTCCCAGGTAGACCACCGTACACTTCCCGAAGGTGGACTTGGCCAGGTTGATTGTAAGCCCGGCTTCCTGCAACGGACCCATCAGCCTCCGAAGACGAGTCAGATGTGTCGCCCAGTCGTCCGCAGTCACCACCAGGTCGTCCAGATATGCAGATGTTCCCTCCAAGTCCTGAGTGATGTAATTTATAGCCCTCTGGAAGGTGGCGGGAGCATTAGACAAGCCAAAGGGCATCACCGTGTATTGGTATAGTCCGAAGGGGGTGATGAAGGCGGATATTATTTGGGCCTCGTCCGAGAGGGGAATCTGGTAGTAACCTTTAAGTAAGTCTATAATGGTTACAAATTTGGCTACTCCTATACTATCTATAAGGTCCTCTATCAAGGGCAATGGGTAGGAGTCTGGCACCGTAACTTTATTTAATTTCCTGTAGTCGGTGCAAAATCGACTACTACCATCTGGCTTAGATGTTAACAGGCAGGGAGAAGCCGAAGGAGATATACTAGGTTCTGCAAGGTGATGACAGAGCAGATAGTTTACCTCTTTTTCCATCAAGTCTCTTTTAATGGGTGAAATGCGATAGGCTGGTTGTCTTATAGGCTTGATGTCATTAGATATTAATGTTATGTCATGTTGGATAGTATTACAAAGTCCTGGAAGGTCACCTGTGATTTCAGGAAAGTCTGGCAATAACTTTTTAAGATCAGACTGTTGTGAAGGTGTTAAGGAAAGAAACACCTCATCAAGGTTGGACATGATTTGGCTGTTTGAGGGGCGTCCTTTAGGTGACGAGAAGAGGAATTCGATGTCGGACTCTTCCTCGGTTGGCACAGGACCAGACCCCTTCCCTACCAGACATACAGGTACAGCGCAAGACAAGTCGTCCTCTGGTTTTCTGGAGTGGTAAGGTTTTATTAGATTAATATGAACTAGTTGGGAATCCTTACGACGGTCAGGAGTGTGGACCACATAATTTAATGGACTTAGTTTTTGAGCCACAACATAAGGTCCCATGAACTTACTGTGAAGAGCATTGCCTGGAGTGGGTAGAAAAAGTAAGACCTTGTCTCCTGGTTTGAAACTTCTCATGACAGATTTGGGAAGAGAATTCTGTTGCATTTTAGTTTGAGATTTGAGGAAGTTTGATTTAGCAAAAGATCTGACTTCACTGATTTTATTCTTAAGGTTACTGATGTAGTCAGACACACTGGGGCTTGAAGGAGTATTTTGAGTAAACCATTGATCCTTTAATATTTTGAGAGGCCCCCTGATATGTCTACCATAGAGTAATTCAAAAGGAGTAACCTAAAGAATCTTGAGGAGATTCTCTTAAAGCGAAGAGAAGGAAAGAAATACTTTCATCCCAGTCTCCTTGATGCTCCAAGCAATACTTCTTCATCATGGATTTTAATGTTTGGTGAAACCGCTCCAGACAGCCTTGGGATTGGGGGTGGTAAGCCGAGGAGGTAACATGGTCGATGTTTAGCTCATTCACTATCTGTTGGAAAAAATGGCTAGTGAAATTGCTACCCTTGTCAGACTGAATTTGTTTTGGAATTCCTACCGAGGTGAAAAAATGTATTAGATGTTTTACAATGGTCTTTGATGTGGTACCTGGTAGTGGGATCCATGAGGGTTGACAAATACTGATTCCCTCGTTTGGTTTTGGGTAAAAGCCCTACGCAGTCTAGAATGATATTTTCGAAGGGCTCCGTCTGAACTGGAATAGGCGTCAGAGGAGCTGGCACAAGGCGTTCGTTAGGCTTACCTACAACTTGACATATATGACATGTTTTTACATAGTGTGACACATCCTTTTTCATTCCTGGCCAAAAATATGTTGAAGAGCCTTCTTGTAGGTTTTTTGGATGCCTAGATGACCTGACAATCCATCATGAGCTAGTTCTATAATGGCTGGTCTTACAGACAAGGGGATGACAACATGATGTGTTTCTAACCAGGGCCGGTATTTATCAAAAGTTCCAAGGGCTGGGGGGAAGTCCTAAGCGCTTGGGGCTCTCCTAAGCGCTTGAGACTACTTCCAACTGTGAGAAAATCCTTGTGGCTTATCCCAACGTCTTGTGGTGAGTCCCAAGTCGCGCTCCGCTTGGGAGAACGAAAACGGTGTCCCAAGGAGTTGGAAGCAGTCACAAGGCAGCAAGATGGCCGAGCAACATCAACACAGGCTTCGTCAGCGCAGGAATTTCCAGCCAAGGAGAGACATATTCGACCAGTACGACGATGCTGAATTCAAGAGAAGGTTCAGGGTTGATCGTACTGGCCTTGTGTTTGTGACAGACATAGTGCGACCTGCAATTGCTAATTTAACAAAACGAAATTGTGCTGTGAGTGCGGAGATGAAGGTGGCACTGCTTCTTCGGTATTTGGCGACGGGAAAAATGCAGCAGTGCAACGCTGATGACTTTGGACTTTCACAGCCCATCAGCAGCAGAGTGATCAGTGACACCTTGGATGCCCTTGTACACCCTGACATCATCCGGAGGTTCATTCACTTCCCGGTGAATCTACAGGAAGTGGAGGGGATCACACACACACACACACACACACACACACACACACACACACACACACACACACACACACATATATATATATATATATATATATATATATATATATATATATATATATATATATATATATATATATATATATATATATATATATATATATATATATATATATATATACACACACACACACATACATATTATATGTATATGTATATATATATATATATATATATATATATATATATATATATATATATATATATATATATATATATATATATATATATATATATATATATATATATATATATATATATATATATATATATATATATATATATGTATGTATGTATGTGTGTGCTGCCTTCCATCATGTTGAAAGTTGAAAGTTGCACGTGTCATTGCTTACATCCGCCATGCGGTACCGAAATAATTGAGTAGGAATATATGTACCATTACCATAAAATTGGTATATATATGAATTATTTTTGTTTTTTTATAGTTTTTTCTTATTTATCATTGTATAATTAGGCAGAAAAAACATTACTTTAAGCCTAAATAACACGAAAGTTGTATGTTTCCTTTTCACATGGTAACACTGACTGATTTCCACAACCTTGGGAAAAATAGAAGATAGGAATTCTCCTAACGGAGTTTCAAGGCGGCTAAGAGAAATCCCAAATTTTGAGAGTGACGTCACGGTGACGTAGACACACCTGGGAGTAAATTTAGAAAAATTCTTGGAACTTTTGATAAATACCGGCCCAGGTGTCTAGTTGTTTCAGTTCAGGAGGTCTGTAGGCACGCATCAGGACTCCTTCCTGATAATAAAAACAAGGCAATTTAGACATATCCTTTGTCTCACTGGCAACATGTCTGATCTTAGCCAAAGTGAGATCCTGTTCCTGAGCATTAATCAAATTCTCCTTTGAAATTATGTTATTATACAAGTTGTCAGTAGAGGCAATCATTGGTGGAGGAGGTGATGAAAGGGCAGGGGACTGAGACCTGGTGACTGCACACACTGGGAAGAAGTGATGGGATGTTTCGTCCAGGGTCTTAGTGGGACTTTCTGTTAAGGGAGAATCAAGAACAATTAAGTTTGGAACAGCCAAGTTACCCGCAAGATCATTACCCAGTACAAGATGTACCCCCGGTACTGGCAGTTCACCAGGTTTAATGGCTACCTCAACCTCTCCTGAAATGAACGGGCACTGTAAGCTAATATTAGCCAAAGGATAGGAGAGCTGTGATTCGAGACCTGTAAGGATCACCTTCTCCCAGTGAAAGCCTGTTTGATGTTAGGGATGACATCTTCCCTTAAGATGGATTGGGCAGCACCTGTATCACGCAGAACCTTGATATTTATTGCCTTGTCTTTACCATCAGTCAGGGACACTTTACCTTGATGCATGTACGAGTCATAAAGTTCTAGAGGAGAGTTGACAGGGTTAGCTAGGGCCACTGGTTTCTTGTTCTCAAATGTGTTAGGTTTAGGGGCCACAAAAAGAAAGTTGACGTTGAGAACCCTTGCAATTTGGGTGTCTACATTTCTGGATCGTGTGACCTGGCTTCTTACAGTATGTACACCAGGGGGAATTATATGCATTTGGCGAGAATCCGGTCGGCTTACCACCTGCGCCCCCAAAACCTTCCCCTAAGGAGGAAGTGAACCACGACCTCTACTACCCAGGGATCCCATCAACAAAGCAAACGCATCAGCCACTTTAGAGGCAGACATAAGATCACTCTCTCCCCGTTCTTCCACATGCCTCAGAATATTAAAAGGTAACTTGTTCTTCCATTCTTCCAGGGCCATTAGATTGAGTAACTCCGAAAAGGTGGTAATGTTAAGGGCGGCTAACCATTTCTTAAATTGTCTTAGTTTCTCACTAGCAAATTCAACATAGGTGTGAGACTCTGGTTTCACATATTTTCGAAACTGTTGTCTGTATCCATCAGAAGTGATAGAGTAGAATGTTACCTTTGATCTCTTCATATTCTACCTCATCACTAAGGCCGTTGTATACCCTATAAGCTTTTCCTACTAGGAGAGACACCCACTGATCCTTGGGCCATTTATTCCTATTAGCAATGCTCTCAAAAGCGCGAAATGACCCGTCAACATCAGATTCATCAAAAGGGAGAACTAGCGGAGCAGCTATAGCAGGATTAAAGCTTGCTAACTTTTTCTTTATATTTATTTCTTCCCCTCTAAACTTAGCGTCATTTCGTAGAGTTAACTCCTGAATTTCTAACTCTTTCTCCTGCCTTTTAAGTTGTAACTGAAATTCTCTCTCTTCCTTTTCTGCCTGTAGTTGCATTTATCTTTCCCGTAATTCTCTCTCTTTATCTTTATCTTCTTTTTCTGCCTGTAATTGCATTTCTTTCGCTTCTTTTTCTGCCTTTAGTTGCATTTGTTTTTCATGCATCCGGTATTCTAGTTTAAGCTTCTCAATTTCCCATTGACTTATCCTACTCTTATCCTGTTCTTCCTGGGGACTGTGTATTATAGTCCTCGTAGAGGCTGACATGGGAGTTAACTCTTCTATGGCATTTCCTAGCAACTGACCTTCTTGCACTAGATGTTCAACAACTACATTCTTAATGACCTCTTTAGTCATCTGAGACGTGATGGGAACATCAAAATGTTTAGCGATGGTCTTCCATTGGTCCTTCTTGATATTAGCATCTTTAAGTTTTTCCAGAGAAGGGTCGGCACAAAAATCTTCAACGTTAAACTGAGCGGAAGCCATATTAAATAGATGTTAAACCACAATAAAAAAAAATGATAAGCGAATTACTTTAGTGAGGAACTTGGCAGAGTGATAATAAAGGCAACCTTGGAAATTACCTAGATTATACTTAAGTAAACACTTATGAGTACAATCACTAATGAGGGGTTAAACTAGAGAGTTACGGCATTAAGAGGGATCCGGATTACTCTAGTTACGAGACTTGAGAGTGAGGAGCGAATTGTACTGAGACTTGTTATTGATAAGGAGGCGGATTAGTCTGAGAGACTAGTTAAAATGGCCGATTCTAACTAGCAAGAAAAATGATCCGCGAAGTGAGGGGATTGAGGGTTCGCATGAACATATGATGATCCCAACACTTGGATAACACTTATTACACACCTGCTTATGTGCAAAAAATAGAGATAAGTGCTATCGGTGAACACGCCTTTCTACCTGGTTTCCTGCTCTACCACTGCTATGCGATACCAATGAAAGTCACGAAGCACGTTTAACCCAAAAGGAGCTACTTGATCGCACAAAGGTGAATTTAAACCACACGCAGAGTAAGTCACAGAAAAAAAACACATCAGAGTCACAACACCACAGAAACACAAGCAATCACATAAAAAAAAGTCACTGAACATGGGTTATAATGGTCCTGTCACGGTTGCCAATTGTTACGTTCATCGGTTAAACTGGTAAGATTGGCATCGGAGAGCCGGTGAACAATAACAATAAAAAAAAACACAGCAGGTTCATCTGGTGAGGAAATGCAAAAGGGGGTCACTTTAAAAAGCTATTTTAATAACCCATAATGAAATTGACACATATATGACAAGAAACATGAAACACAGATATATAACATGAAACACAGGAAAATGACATACACATATACATATAACACAGTAATGAATACAACAATAAAAAACCCAACTTAATACCTAACAATAATCCTAATCCTATATAGAGGCAATGTGGAAAACACGGACGAGGGGAAGTGATACTTATGCGGTGTCGCAGTGGTGAAATGCTGGGTGATGGTTGATCCCACGGTAGACCCAAGAGGCGTTGTGTTCACTGGTTGGGGCTTTGATCTCAACTTCCAATCCAGAAAGCCAAGAGCTGGCTCAACACTTTCGGTTGAGTCGAAAGGGGCCGCGTGAATCCAACTTCGGGACAGTAGCGGGGCTTCATGAAACGGTGACGTGGAGGGTTCATGAGACGGTGGCGTGGAAGGTTCACGAGACGGTGACGAGGGAGGTGAGGCGGAGAGGTGGCGAACGAGGTAACAAGCGGAGGAGGTGATGGTAGTAATGTATGTTACGGGCGGGCCGTAACACTTGTCTGTCAATATTGCGGGACTCGCGTTCGCAGGCGTATGCCACTCGACCGAGTCTACCTAAACCTTTTGACCTTCGAGTGGCAAATCTTATGGCGGACTTATCCATCGACCCCACTCCTCTCCTCTCTTTCCGGCTCCCACGCGGTGGTTATTGGCAGCTTCCTGTCCCACACACGGATTTTAGAACACTCTTTTATCCATTCTAATGATATTCCTGTTTTTACCGATGGTTCCAAATCCGACGCAGGCGTCGGGTTTAGTGTAGTTTTTCCCTCATTTTATCTGTGTGGCAGCCTTCCTTCATTGGTGTCCGTTTTTCTGCGGAGCTCTCTGCCATGGTCCTATCTTTACAGATAATTTTTACTCTCCCTGTTTCGTCTTTTACAATTGCTCTTAATGCTTTCTCTTGCACAGTCTCTCTCAATCCTTTGGTTTTATCAGCCCTGGAGTGGCTATATCTTCTTACTAAATGAGGATATCGTGTTGGGATCTGTTGGGTCCCTGGTAACGTTGGTGTTCCAGGGAATGAACACTCAGACCGCCTCGCTAATGAGGCAGCAAGTCGCGCTCCATCTCCCGCCCCTGTTCCGTTTCGATATGTATTTCCTCTAATCCGTGAGGTAATTGCAGTAATTTGTAAGAAGAGATGGCTAACGGGGATCGCAACCTCGAAAATGGAAGAGATCACTACTTTCTCTATCCCTCAATGGACATGTCCTGGATCGCCGATTACAGACTTTATTGGTGCGACTGCGTATAGGTCACACGTACCTTACAAATAAGTACCTGTTTACCAGGAATCCTCAACCTAACTGTGATGACTGCTTGGTGCCGCTTACTGTGCAGCACCTACTCGTGAAGTGCCCCAGTTTGGCTGACTTGAGACACCGCTACCTCTACTGCTGTCGCGTTAGAGATAGCGGTGTCTATTATATCTCAAGGGTCCTTGGACCAGAGTGCCTGGCCAAGGGTCATGATTTTTTTTAGGTTTTTAGGCGAAGCGGGTCTTCTCCCAAACCTGTGAATATTATTCTATTTTCTTAAATGTATTTTAATGTTTAATATAATTTCATATTATTTTTTATTTATTTATTTTTGTTAACCTTTAGTTTTATCGTTTTTACCTGCTTTTAGTTATTTTATAAGTGTTTTATCCCCATTTGGTCTACTTCGCAATTTTGCTGCGGCGCCA
The DNA here is from genome assembly GCF_017591435.1 of Portunus trituberculatus. NCBI lineage: Eukaryota > Metazoa > Arthropoda > Malacostraca > Decapoda > Portunidae > Portunus > Portunus trituberculatus. The sequence goes on along the minus strand of NW_025541581.1, from coordinate 37,738 downwards.
GATGTCTTACGCTGTTGCGGCGCCTATCTTTAAATCCCCCCCTCACAATAACGCACACAGTGAAGCAGAATCTTTTCGACCGTTATAGAGAGTGACATTACGCGTGAAACACTGAGGTGAGAAGATGCGTTCTATGTATGGGATCATATGGGTGGGGAGGGTGCAGGTCATCCTGAAACGTGGGAGGACTACCTCCTCTCGCCTTGTAGAGCGTTTGTAGGAGGCCCACTCGACCAGGTGGGGTTTGAAGGTGTAGAGATGGTGGTTGTTTTAGAGACCTTGCCACAGGAGTTTTCCTGATGATATAAGAACTGAGAGACATGACTGTAGATCCCGACGGAGGTTCCACGCTTCCTCGAACTCTCCAGCAGACCAAGTTAGCATGTCAGCCTGTTCAATTTCCGGATATTTTTTTTTTTTCATGAAGATGAAAAGAGTCAGCCAAGGGCAAAAAAAAAAAAAAGATACATAAAAAAGCCCACTTAAGTGTTGGTTCTCTACAAAATGAAAAACGTCAGCTAAAATTAGGGAGCAAATGCCTCTTAAAAGAAGATAAATCGTATGAAATTGGAAATACAGATGCAGGGAGGGAGTTCCTGAGTTAACCAGTGAAAGGTATGAATGATTAAGCGTACTGGTTAACTCTTGCATTAGCGAGTTGGACAGACTTGCGATGAGAGGAAGAAGAAAGCAGGAGGAGGGAAGGTATGCAGTTATCAAGATCAGTAGAACAGTTAGCATGAAAATAGCGATAAAAGATAGAAAGAGATGTAACATTTCGGCGGTGAGAGAAAGAAGCTGAAGACAGTTAGTCACAGGAGGGGAGTTAATGAGACGGAAAGCTTTTGATTCCACCCTATCTAGTAAAACTGTGTGACTGGAATCCCCCCCCCAAACCTGCGAAGAATACTCCATAAAGGGACGGATAAGGCCCTTATATAAAGTAAGCAGTTGGAGGGGCGAGAAGAACTGGTGGAGACGCCTCAGAACACCTAACTTCATAAAAGCTGTTTTAACAAGAGATGATATGTGAAGTTTCCAGTTAAAATTATGAGTAAAAGACAGACCGAGGATATTCAGTCTGGAAGAGGGAGACATTTGAGTGTCATTGAAGAAGAGGGTATATTTGTCTGGAAGTTTGTGTCAAGTTGATAGATGGAGGAATTGAGTTTTTGAGGCACTGAAAACTACTAGATCGGAGGTTAGGCGTTCTGTGGCGTCCCTGCATGATCTATTTACTTTCTGAAGGGTTGGTCGTCTCTGAAAGGATGCGGAATGAGGTAGGGTGGTACCATCAGTGTAGGAGGGGATAGGGCAAGAAGTTTGGTTACGAAGGTCATTAATGAATAATAGAAAGAGAGTTGGTGACAGGACAGAACCCTGAGGAACTCCACTATTAATAGATTTAGGAGAACAGTGGCCGTCTACCACAGCAACAATAGAACAGCCGGAAAGGAAACTTGATATAAAGTTGCAGAGAAAAAGATAGAAGCCGTAGGAGGGCAGTTTTGAAATCAAAGCTTTATGCAAGACTCTATCAAAAGTTTTTGATATGTCTAACACTACAGCAAAGGTTTCACCGAATTCTCTAAAAGAGGATGACCAAGACTCATTAAGGAAAGCTAGTGCAGCGACCTTGACTGAAGTCATTCTTGCGATCAGATAGAAGACTAAGAAGTGGCAGGTGTTTGAGAATCTTCCTATTCAGGATAGATTAAAAAAACTTAGGCAAGCAAAAGCTATAGGACGTTAGTTTGAGGGATTAAATAGAAGGCGGCAGAAGACAAATACGAAGGACAGATAATACGCATAACAGATACCAAGCTCGGAAAGCTCCCACGCGGGCAGAGGCAGAAGTAGAAGTCGGCAAAAGACAAATACGAAGGGTAGATAATACCAATAGCAGATACCAAACCCGGGAAGTTTCCGCGGACGCAGCAGAAGGCGGCAAGAGATGTATAATAATGGCAGATACATAAATAATGTCAAAATGAAATAGTCGAAATTAAACAAGCTAAGGATATAAAGGCAAATTAGAAATCTACGAACAAGTTCGGAGAAGTGACGGAACAAGAGAGAAGATTCGAGAACCTTTTCCCCCATATCTGGGTCTAGTGAACAAAGTCAGAAGGGCAACGTGACCGGCGACGAGCAAACAGAAGGTCAGCTGACGACAAGTAAGACGTGGAAACATCAGGTGATAGTGAGTCAAGGAGGAGATTAAGAAGGATCTATACGGGAAAAAGACACGAAAATGAACTCTAAGGGTAATTCATTTTGAGGCAGAATAGTTGTGAAAAGAACTGAAATATAAGTAGCAGCTGGGCACTAGGAAGTCAGAGGAGAAATCAGAGAGCCTTGCTGAAGGAAGTCCCGGATCTGAAGGGATCGGACGAGGGCGAGACAAGGGAGAGATGGCTCAGCTTAAATTATTGTTGTTCGTAAGTAGAGCTTAAAAGTTTGTAGTGCAGTCAGTCGCAGCTCAATTAGTAGGCTATGTTGATAGGATGTTTTACATTTGATTGTATCTTGTAACTTTATGATATTCTATTTTGTAATTGAAGTGTGATTTCTTGTAATTTTGATTAATGATTGAAGTATGATTTTTATGCTATATTGATTGATAAAGTGTGTTTTGATTTTAATTGATGCGAAGTTATATTTTGATCGGTGATTTATGTGGGATTTTCTTACGGTTAATCTTGTGACGGAATCTTGGTAAAGTGCTGAAACGCTTCATGCGTAATTGATATTAGGATATCTCGTATGTGTATTCGGAGTTGTGTATCGTGTTGTTTTATTTAATTTTAGTCATTAAGTTTAGAAAGTTATTCGTGTATGGAGTTAACCTCTTAGTTATATAATTAAGAAGTGCGTGCAACATTGCAATCACAATAACTCTTTTTAGGAACAGGCTGAATGTAGGCAAACTTCCAGCAAGAAGGAAAGTAGAAGTCGATAGACAAAGTTGAAAAAAATTGGTCAGGCAAGGTGCAAGCACGGAAGCAAAATTTTTGCGAACAATAGGACCGGAGAGGAATGGGAGACAAGTGGGAGGAGAACAGGGAGGAGTACCTAATGTCAGATTGTCCTGCTAAACCACTCTGTGGGGGCCGGGCAGTGTTAATTCACTTCAAAAGCACACTCACTGAGGCGGATCTTCCATAGGTGAGAAAGGAAAGACAATCTGACAACCTGGTAACAGACACCTTCTGTTACTGCTAAGTCGAGGGCAGTGACAAGCAAAGCTAAAAACATGGGACAGTGGGAATCCTAATTTCATTTATTTAAAGCCTAAGCCTAATGGGCGTAGAAAAAAATCCACACAGAGGTGGCTGAAGGGTAGAGCGCAGTACACGTTTGTCGAGCAGTGCCTGGGACGAGTCTGTGTTATTTACAAAAGTTATCACAGACTTTAATTATACATATATCTGGCTGGACACATGCTACTTGTGGAATATTCATACTGAAATATACAATTGTGTGCATGTCTTTTTTGTGTGATAGTGTGAAGTTAAAGAAGGAAAAGAAAGGAAAAATATACATGATATGTATTTGTAAAACGCATGCATGACAATCTATGGAAAGTGAATTTACAGAAGTTAAGGAATGGAAATGGGTATCCTTGAAAAAGAGAAAATGTATTTATAGAAAATAGAAAGTCCTAGAGAAAACTTAAAGTGTGTCCGGAAAAGAAACAATGCAACTTAGGAAATATGTAAGTTATGGCAAACACTATATGCTATTCTATTTTTTACTAGTTATTATTTCAATACATAGACATGTATGTTCATTTATCATTAGGGACAGCTTAGGGTCTAACAATATTGTAACTTACGATAACTTGCTAATTTAACTTATTCTTTCCGCAGAATTAAAGGTGGAGTCTGTGTGTGGGGATGGCTGTATCACTTCCCACACCCCAAATAAGGAGCCGTACATTGACATTGTTGCCGAGGGTTTCGGAGTAGTATTGGGTGGAAATGGCTATGGAGCAAAATGCTGTGATGAGTTGGGTCGCCTTTCAGCTCACCTCACTCTTTTTGGAGAATGGGTATCAGAGATCCCTAGGGAGAGAGTGAGGATAATATGGCAAGCTGAAACTGTCAAGAAAGTACAGTAAAATCGTTCAGCACATTTGCCTGATATTTATACAGTTAATGTTTCAAAATATCTTGATTAAATATCTGTGTCTTTGTTACTTATTAGTAAATCACCAAATGTACTTTTTGTTCCAATCCTCTTGTTCCACATGGAGTTTAGTTTCTTGGAAGTTCTATAATTGAAGGTATCAAACAGCAATCAGGAGGTGACGCAGGGATATCACAGAACTTCTGATTGTAAAAAAAAAAAAAAAAAAAAATAGTAATGTTCAGTTCCTCAAAAAAACAATTCCTCCATCTATCAACTCGACACAATGTTCCATAACCCTATCCCTTCTGGAATGACTCTCAACTGTCCCCCTCTTCTACAGTGAATATATATATATATATATATATATATATATATATATATATATATATATATATATATATATATATATATATATATTGTGATAGGGAACTCTTGGTAGACTAATGATTGTAGTAGATGTACCAGATAACTACATTGGATTAATGTAAAGAGTAATTTTGCGTAAAAGCTGTTGTATGTATGAGGGAACTACCATGAAGCAGCCAGGGTACATGTAAAGCGAGAATATGAAACTTTGAGGTTTACTTGGTTCACCTGACGGTGGTGGATGGCAGAAGCAGACTAGGACTGGTAGAGGTGGTGTGGATGGTGGTGGACTGGTGGCGGCGATGTGAGCTCCGTCAAAGACTTACTCCACTTAGGTGTCGTATGTTATTTAAGTTTTGCTCAATTGTACTATCTTGCTGTGTATCTCTCTAGGGTGAGTTAGGATCTCTGATGTGATTTGTGACATGTGCTGTGCGTGGTTTGGGGTTGTTGGTTTTAGGTTAAAGAATATTATAATGTAAGTGTTCTTTATACTTAATTATATTCAAAATCTACTCTTGTTGTCTCCTTAATTATCTACTCAGTTCAATAACGACGGTTGGAAAGTAAAGTGAACCTGGGAATAGTTTGTCTGTGCGTCATCGGTATCCACCCTCGCCTCCTGTCGTGCTGGAGGACTGATGGCGTAACAGATAATGGGGGCCTGTCCGGGATATTTTTTTTAGATAATTGTGTTGCTAACTTTTAACTACTGTGAAGAATAATTATTGGTTGTTTCTAGTTAAGTAGTTGAGACTTAGTCGCTGTTGCCTAACATATCAAGTTACCTTTATTCTTGCCTTGTGTGCGTAAAAATTTTGTTGATGCCTTGTGTGTGTTAAAATTTGTCGAAGCATTTGAGATGGAGCTCAGTGTGGAAGAATTCATTTGCAAGCCTTCTGTCGAGTTGTTGCAGAGAAGGAAAATACGTAAAGCAGAGTGGATAGAACTAGCTAGTCACTATGGAGTGGTTATCAAGTCATATTGGAAGAAACTAGAAGTGAAAAATGCCGTGATACGGAAGCTAGTTGACTATGAAGTGCTTCATGATAGTGCTTTAGCTTTGTGTGATGCTGAGGAAAGTTCCGATGATAAGGCTGTCCGGCTTCTCGAGTTGGAAGTGGAGAGAGAGCGGCTTAGAGATAAAGAGAAGGAAAGAGAATTTCAACTGACGCTTCTCCAGAAGAAGGCTCAATTAGGTGTTGGCGCTGATGATCAGAGAGAACAATGCTTTGACTTGTGTAAAAACGTAAAATTGGTACCTTTCTTTGATGAAAAGGATCCAGATTAATTCTCTCAACAATTTGAGACCATTGGAAATTCTTTAAATTAGCCTATTGGTTATTGGCCATTGTTAATTCAGACGGCCCTGAAAGGTAAAGGTCGCTCTCCTTCTTTGTCATAATCTGTTTCTCAACGATCTGATTACACCGCAGTTAAAACAGCCATTCTAAATTGTTATGAATTAACTGCCCTGACTCATAGATTGAAGTTTAGGAACTCTATGAAAGAACACAGCCAAACTTTCATTGAATATGCTCATTTGGTGAGAAAACTCAGAGATAGATGGATCTCTGCCAGTAAAGTAAGTACATTTAAAGAGTTACTTGAATTAATTGCACTTGAGCAATACTTAAGAGGAGTAAGTCCTGAAATCCGCAACTCTTTATAAACCTAATCTAACCTAACCTAGCCTAACCTAACCTAACCTAACCTAACCTAACCTAACCTAGACTAACCTAGCCTAACCTAACCTTAACCTAACCTAACCTTAACCTAACCATAACCTAACCTAACCTAAACTAACCTTAACCTAACCTTACCTAACCTAACCTAACCTAACGTAACCTAACCAAACCTAACTTAACCCTTTATGGTCTGCATTAAGTTCCCACAAACAAAAAAAATAATCATTGGGTTTTTTTTAGTTCCCTTTGCATCCCAGAATGCAAAAATGGCCTTGTATTTTACATTTTCCTGTAAATAAAAAAAAAATCCAAACGTGCCTTTTTCGATCATCTGAGCATACGACAGGCCTTTCTCTGAAATATGACAAAAATAAGTTATTCTTACATATCAAGCTCTATTTTGCCTGAATGCGAAGATTGCCGATCTTTTATGGGAAAATAATTTAGGAACATTAAAAATTATTATAGTGTATGTAGTTTGTTATATTTTATTATGATATTTAATTGAAAAAATATTAATTTTCACAAATAAATGGCATGTAAATAGAACTTGTAACCTTTTAGACACCTGTGTACAATGTTTCTTTTCAATTACATGTTAAATCAGTTCAATATGCATGTAAGAAATAACAACAAAACAAAACAAAATCCCTCTTCACATCTTATACCTGTGTAGAAACAAATGAAACCAAACTAAATGAAATTTTTGATTGGTCCAGAATACAAGTAATATAATATTTTCCTCAAAGAACTTGCCCAGGTGCATGGCTACAACAGTAGAGTCTCTATTTACTCCTACCCTTGTATTATCTTGCTTTTTCCTTGTATTTCACTCCCCTCTCATGTCACCTCACACATATCACTCTGAATTTTCATGTGGCGGGGTTTGCACCCCATGAAACTCCAAGAAGCAACTATTTTCACGGCCAATACATAAGTAGAGTTGACACTTCAGGCACCATGTGACGGGTGAGGACCCTGGCATTTTGCACCTTCCTCTTTTCTTCAGATTTATAGGAAAATGCCCAACCTGGTCATGCCTGACTGACTTACTAGGAATTGCCTTGGTGTTGTGGCCTCTCTGTTTCTTCTCAGCTTGCCTTTCATGAACTGTAGCTGAGGGTCTACCTCTCTTCTTACCTACCAGTGGCTTGTTCTGCAAACGCAGGCATTGTGAGAGAACTAGTTTGAAATCATGCAGTATCAAAGGCTTACTAGTGCCGCCAAAAGCTGCGAGATCCCGTCTGTACAGCAACCAAGCATTGGCTATTGCCACATCAAAGAAATCGAAAAACAGCCGATGATACCACTTCTTTGATCTGAAGAACATCCTATAGAAAGCAACAAGGGAATCCATTTTATCAACACCTCCCATATTAGCATTGTAATGCTTGATAAGAGCAGGACATCCTACCTCAGCTTTCTGTGTTGTTGATACACTTTTGTTCCAGCGTTCAATAGTTGTGACGGGTTGAGCTGATCCTAGTGTAGACATCACTATACATATATTATTATCATTCCACCTCACAACCCTTACAGCGCCTGCACATGTGCTAGTCTTTCCTTCGGATTCTACAAAAGATGACTTTCCCTTAGATTTCAGGTCCTTATCTGAAATCAACTTCAGCCCAGCAAGTCTGTTACTGCGAACAGTCCCCATACACAATATACCTCTGTTGAACATTTCACAAAATAGAGGAATTATTGAAAACAAATTGTCCATGAAAAGCCTGCAATTCTTATTGGAAGGAATGACAGATGCCAAGGTGCAACCATGTGTTACTTTTCAAAAGTTGGACTCAGATCACCGAAAACGACACGTTTCACAAAAAAATTGACATAGGTCTTGTGCCCAGTGTACCGAAAAAGATACATTAAAACTTTCATACGTAATTACTCTAAATAACACTTTCAAACACTTTTAAAATCACTTCACATCTTCTTTATACATCATTAAACAAACTGTGAATTTCTGGAAGCTGAACACTTACTAATATGGGCATCCTTAGACATTTTGTCTGGAGCAAACTGCGTTGTTGACACAAGCCTGCACATGGCGTCCCTCACTGTGCTTCTTCCTCAGCTGGCCACCACCAACCTAACTTAACCTAACCTAACCTAACCTAACCTAACCTCCCAAAGCATCCCAGCCTGGACACCCAATCATCCAGCACAGGACAACCCCTCTTGAGCGATCCCTCCAGCGGGTGGCTCCGCTGGTCCACCGGCAGCCTACGTAGGAACCATTTAGTCATGCCCCTCACTGGCGACTGTACTAGAATGGGTAGCCCTCTCCCCCTCGAAAAAGGAGAACAGAGGCCTAAGCCCCCTCTAGCCTAGCTCGCCAGGTCACAGGGGCACGCAAGCCCACCCACCATGACAAGGCGGTTCCCATCTGGGGGAGACTCGGGTGTGGCGACGCGTAGAGACACGCTTTGTTTCGTCCTGTTTGGTTTGTTGGTGGCCATGGTCACCAGTGTGGTTTGGTGGGTGGCTGTGTGCCCCCACCATTTTGTGTGTAGTATCAGTAGTATACTGTTTATAGTCTCAAGGTAGCCTTCAGCAGAGATAGACACGCACTCTCGTCGGTCTGGCACAGTGTTAGGGAGATTCGTGTTGCTGGGCTTCTCTTGTTGCTCATTAGTCATCGGTCTGGGAGTTGTGCCCTCCTGTTGAGTAGCTGGCTTGCTACTGGGTAGACCGTGGCTGTGTAGAACAACGGGCTTGTTGTTCTGAGAAAGTGTGGCCGGTTGGGGATGCATTTCTTGTGTGTTGTCCACTCGTGGTGTAGCGGCGCAGAGGAGAGACACGCTTTGTCTCGTCCTGTTTGTTTTGTTGGTGGCTGTGGTCACCAGTGTGGTTTGGTGGGCGGCTGTGTGCCACCATCATCTGTTGTGTAGTTTCAAGTAGTATACTGTATTATAGTGGTAGTAGCCATGCACACTATAGAAGACTGAGGGGCTTCATGTCGGCCAGTGGTGGGTAGTTGTCGTCCGCCAGACTTGTCTGTGACGAGTATATGGACTCCGTATATAGCTGTTGTCACCCGTAGGTGGTGTCTGGGCTTGTTTGCACACCACCGGATGTGCCGTACACATCATATATTGTAGTAGATTGTAGGCTAGGGGTGTCAGTCTGACAGGTGTTTGGAAGCACTTGTAGTAAGATAGTATAGTAATATACCGCGCGCGTTGTTCCGGTCTGTGAGTTATCACAGTCTGTGGACAAGGCGTGTGGAGAGGCATTAATACTTCATAGAGAAGTGGGTGGAATTATCCTTGTGGGCGGTTTCTCTAGGTGGTATTAAGGCCTCGCTCTGTTACACATAACATCTACCATTTATAAATTCTACATGGTTGGGTACAGGATGAGAAGGAGTTGCTAAGGAGATTGCCTTACAGTGGGAGGAATTTATACACTATTGGCGACCTTGAAAGAACCTGAGGGTTATGGCGGCTGTGAGTTATAGTAGTGGGGACTCTGTGGAGTGTTTTATAATCCCCACTGTACTGACTGTAACAAAGTTGGCGATTTGGCCAGAATAACACTCTAATGAGCTGTAGCAGTTAATCGCAGCCGTGTGGCGTACGTAATATATATATATATATATATATATATATATATATATATATATATATATATATATATATATATATAAATATATATATATATATATATATATATATATATATATATATATATATATATATATATATATATATATATATATATGAACATTATTGGATGTGCCGTACACATCATATATTGTAGTAGATTGTAGGCTAGGGGTGTCAGTCTGACAGGTGTTAGGAAGCACTTGTAGTAGGATAGTATAGTAATATACCGCGTCAGGGAGGGGTAATTATAGACTGGGATGGACTGGTAAAAAAAAGGCTGTGGATCCTCTCCTTTCCCATAAGAATTATGACTTTCCCATCTTCCTCCCTCCCCCAGCTGGCTTTTGATATGCTGGATATGCTGGAAAAACATCAAAATAACCCATTTTTTACATATTTAAGTTACTTAAATTGAGAATAGCGCTTGAGGGTGGGTGTTCCGGTATGATTATGGTAGGAAGATTGTTCGCTATGTACAGCTTGTTTAATATTAAAGCTGCCTGGGTTGACCGAGTTGAGGTAGTGGGCATGCATTAAACAAATTTGAATTTTAATATTTGTCTCTCTATCGATCTGACATGTGGCAATTGGTTGAAACATGGTTTGCTTTGTAGCTTGGCTTTAGGTGTGTGCATTTGTTTGTTTTATTTTGCTATGCATTTATCTGAAATGGTTTTTTTTCATCAGTGGACATTTATTAGCTAAGGAATGATATTCCAAAGAACAGTTAATGCTTTTTTTGGTTGGCTTCTTTTCCCATCACTTTCTCTTTTAGCTAGCTGCTTTTTTTCATCCCCCTTTACACACACACATACACACACACACATAAAAAAAAGTGAGCCATTCCAATCTTACCATTCGCCTGAAGATCTTCCACAGATTGGAACGAAACTGTTGTGGGCAATGTTATGTTACCACGAAGAGGGCACAAGAGTAGCAGTGTCGTTACTTCAGGAACTCTCTCACACTGTTTTCAGAGGGGAGTTAACGAAAACACAACTTGGGTTTTCCTTATATCAACAATACAGTTATATACACTACACAAGGATAGTCTTGTACACACACAGTCCACAGCTCCCTGGCAAACGCCCAGGGAGCACAACGGCCAGCTCATGTGTTCGTCAGACTCCAACTAACGTAGCTCCGTCTTGACAATCTCTCATCAGCAAAAACTCACGGACACCGGTGACCGAATCATATATTAACCTGTACAGCGTCAGAGACGTCGGCTACTCTGAGCGAACCGGGCGTCAGAGACGTATGAGATACGTCGGCAAGCTTTCTCGTGTTTTTGGAGGTATTGTGTCCTCAAAACCTACCATTATACTGCCATCATGCACTGTAGACATTGCTCATGTTGCCTCTGTGTCCCAGTTTCTTCTGCCTTCAGCTAGGTGTAGCGGGAAACTGACGTCTCAACTCCGCTAATATAACCAAAGTGTAATTTCCATTACTTACTCCTACCATTTCAGTTGTTTTTGGTAACTTTTATATTGTGGTAGTGAAAACTTTGTATGACATATATAGGAATTTTCCAACCGCTTTGTTATAAGGAAAAACAAGAACATATTACTCGGAAAATATTTGCACCGTGAAAGGCAACACTCCGTCGCGATATCTCGTGTCTATTTTTTAGCCACAAGCACTCTCAAACAGCAAAACATGACATGTTGTTTTTCTTTCAACTCAGGAACGATATTATGCATGTGTCCAACTCGGTGATCGACTGGTGAGAAACCTAACCTATATATATCGTTTCTCTATATTGGCTTGTTTTCTTCAGTTTCATTGTTTTCAAGCATGATAATGTGAAACGACTTTATATAGAATATTTTCAATGGAGATATTTTTTAACAAAACACCTTGAAAACACACATTAAAAGAAATAAATAAAAAAATTAATAAATATATATAGGGAATATACTTGTTTTGAGTGCCTCACAGAGTTTTGATGCCTAAAACGTTGTATACCACCAAAATAACATTTATTTTTTTTACATATTTCAGTTCTTTAAACAAATAGTGTAGAAATGTGCCTTTTTCCTGCATTTTTTTTTTTTTTTTTTTTTTGGTGAGAAAAAAGCAGAAAGCCACTAAAAAAACACGTTTTTGACACTTTTACTTCGGTTCCCTATTTCAGCTTATTTTCATCAATTTTTTTGTATAAAGTGTAACAATGTAAAACTAATTCAACATAAAAAATTTTCAATCGAGATATTTCTTTTCTTTTCATAAAACACTTTAAAAACATATAGATAAAACGTTTTAACAAATAGAGTGTATATAGTTGTTTTGTCTTCATTTCTGAGTTTTGGTACAAAAAATGCTGGAAAACTCTCTTACCTATTTCAGTTACTTAACGTACGAGATACGCCGGCTACTCTGAGCGAACCGGGCGTTAGAGACGTATGAGATACGTCGGCGAGCTTCCTTGTGTTTTCGGAGGTATTGCGTCCTCAAAACCTACCAGTATACTGCCATCATGCACTGTAGACATTGCTCATGCTGCCTCCTCGTCCCTGCTAACATGAATGCTTCCTGTATTTATTTATTACATATCTGAACTTTAGCAGTTTCTGCTGCCTTCAGCTCGGTCTAGCGGTAAACTAACGCCTCAACCCCGCTAATATGAACGCAGCGTAATTTCCATTACTTACTTTCACCATTTCAGATGTTTTTGGTAACTGTTATATTGTGGTAGTGAAAACTTTGTATGACATATATAAGAATTTTCCAATCGTTTTGTTATAAGGAAAACAAGTCCATATTACTTGGAAAATATATGCACCACGAAAGGCAACACTCCCTCGCGATATCTCGTGTCTATTTTTAGCCACAAGCACTCCCAAACAGCAAAACATGACATTATTTTTCTTTCAACTCAGGAACGATATTATGCATGTGACCAACTCTAGGATCGACTGGTGAGAAACGAGAAAGCGAATAAACTATAGTCACATAAGGCTTTGCTAAGTCGCTAACCTTAGCGCAAAACATCTCGCACCAATTAATACCACTTCCATTCATTTCTGGGAGGAATGACTGTCATTTTCATTTGTTTCACATCATTTAAGACTGGTTTAGCAAAAAAAAAAGAAATCCATGATGTGGCCAGCACTGGCGAAATCACAAAGTCCCGGATCTGCTGACACTGTACGGGTTAAACAAATAGTGTGTAATCATGTATTTTGCCTGCATTTCTCTGTTTTGGAGCAAAAAAAATGAAAACGTTTTTGTTACTATTCTTTTTTTTTTCTCTATATTGGTTTGTTTTCATGTGTAATGTAAATTCACTTGAATATATAAAATTTTGAATCGAGATAAATGTTCTTTTTTATATTTCAGAAATCACCTTGAAAACACATAAAGAAGACATTTTAACAAATATAGTGAATATAGTTGTTTTGACTGCTTTTCTGAGTTTTGATTCCTATAAACGCTGTAAACCACGCAAATAACATGTTCTTTATTTTTTTTACATATTTCTGTTCCTTCAACAAATAGTGTGCATATGTAGGTACGGATTTTCCTGGATTTCTGTGTTTATTGCATAAAAGCAGAAAATTACTAAAATAACTTTTTTTTCTTACTTTTATTTCGTTTCTCTTGTTTGGCTTATTTTCATCAATTTCCTTGTTTTAAAGTGTAACAATGTAAAATGACTTCTATATGCAAAATTTTCAATCGATTTTTTTTTCTTTTCATAAATCGCTTTAATAAACATATAAGTAAGACGTTTTAACAAATATAGGTATATACCTTTTTTACTACATTTCTGGCTTTTGGTATGTAAAATGCTGAAAAAAACATCAAAATAACCCATTTTTTTACATATTTCAGTTACTTAAACAAATAGAGTGTTATCATGCGTTTTGCCTGCATCCGTTAACTTCACAGCTGTGATCTGGCGGGGAAGTTTCGTTGTTGTTGTTGTTGTTGTTGTTGTTGTTGACGTATTATAACACTGGCCACACACTTCGCATAAATGGGTCATTGTGTCCTCTTCTCCAGATTCCAACCCCCACCCTCCCACCTGCATGCTCACCCTCGTTTGAACATTATTGGATGTGCCGTACACATCATATATTGTAGTAGATTGTAGGCTAGGGGTGTCAGTCTGACAGGTGTTAGGAAGCACTTGTAGTAGGATAGTATAGTAATATACCGCGTCAGGGAGGGGTAATTATAGACTGGGATGGACTGGTAAAAAAAAGGCTGTGGATCCTCTCCTTTCCCATAAGAATTATGACTTTCCCATCTTCCTCCCTCCCCCAGCTGGCTTTTGATATGCTGGATATGCTGGAAAAACATCAAAATAACCCATTTTTTACATATTTAAGTTACTTAAATTGAGAATAGCGCTTGAGGGTGGGTGTTCCGGTATGATTATGGTAGGAAGATTGTTCGCTATGTACAGCTTGTTTAATATTAAAGCTGCCTGGGTTGACCGAGTTGAGGTAGTGGGCATGCATTAAACAAATTTGAATTTTAATATTTGTCTCTCTATCGATCTGACATGTGGCAATTGGTTGAAACATGGTTTGCTTTGTAGCTTGGCTGTAGGTGTGTGCATTTGTTTGTTTTATTTTGCTATGCATTTATCTGAAATGGTTTTTTTCATCAGTGGACATTTATTAGCTAAGGAATGATATTCCCCAGAACAGTTTATGCTTTTTGGTTGGCTTCTTTTCCCATCACTTTCTCTTTTAGCTAGCTGCTTTTTTCATCCCCTTTACACACACACATACACACACACACAAAAAAGTGAGCCATTCCAATCTTACCATTCGCCTGAAGATCTTCCACAGATTGGAACGAAACTGTTGTGGGCAATGTTATGTTACCACGAAGAGGGCACAAGAGTAGCAGTGTCGTTACTTCAGGAACTCTCTCACACTGTCTTCAGAGGGAGTTAACGAAAACACAACTTGGGTTTTCCTTATATCAACAATACAGTTATATACACTACACAAGGATAGTCTTGTACACACACAGTCCACAGCTCCTGGCAAACGCCCAGGGAGCACAACGGCCAGCTCATGTGTTCGTCAGACTCCAACTAACGTAGCTCCGTCTTGACAATCTCTCATCAGCAAAAACTCACGGACACCGGTGACCGACTCATATATTAACCTGTACAGCGTCAGAGACGTCGGCTACTCTGAGCGAACCGGGCGTCAGAGACGTATGAGATACGTCGGCAAGCTTTCTCGTGTTTTTGGAGGTATTGTGTCCTCAAAACCTACCATTATACTGCCATCATGCACTGTAGACATTGCTCATGTTGCCTCTGTGTCCCAGTTTCTTCTGCCTTCAGCTAGGTGTAGCGGGAAACTGACGTCTCAACTCCGCTAATATAACCAAAGTGTAATTTCCATTACTTACTCCTACCATTTCAGTTGTTTTTGGTAACTTTTATATTGTGGTAGTGAAAACTTTGTATGACATATATAGGAATTTTCCAACCGCTTTGTTATAAGGAAAAACAAGAACATATTACTCGGAAAATATTTGCACCGTGAAAGGCAACACTCCGTCGCGATATCTCGTGTCTATTTTTTAGCCACAAACACTCTCAAACAGCAAAACATGACATGTTGTTTTTCTTTCAACTCAGGAACGATATTATGCATGTGTCCAACTCGGTGATCGACTGGTGAGAAACCTAACCTATATATATCGTTTCTCTATATTGGCTTGTTTTCTTCAGTTTCATTGTTTTCAAGCATGATAATGTGAAACGACTTTATATAGAATATTTTCAATGGAGATATTTTTTAACAAAACACCTTGAAAACACACATTAAAAGAAATAAATAAAAAAAATTAATAAATATATATAGGGAATATACTTGTTTTGAGTGCCTCACAGAGTTTTGATGCCTAAAACGTTGTATACCACCAAAATAACATTTATTTTTTTTACATATTTCAGTTCTTTAAACAAATAGTGTAGAAATGTGCCTTTTTCCTGCATTTTTTTTTTTTTTTTTTTTTTTTTTGGTGAGAAAAAAGCAGAAAGCCACTAAAAGAAACACGTTTTTGACACTTTTACTTCGGTTCCCTATTTCAGCTTATTTTCATCAATTTTTTTGTATAAAGTGTAACAATGTAAAACTAATTCAACATAAAAAATTTTCAATCGAGATATTTCTTTTCTTTTCATAAAACACTTTAAAAACATATAGATAAAACGTTTTAACAAATAGAGTGTATATAGTTGTTTTGTCTTCATTTCTGAGTTTTGGTACAAAAAATGCTGGAAAACTCTCTTACCTATTTCAGTTACTTAACGTACGAGATACGCCGGCTACTCTGAGCGAACCGGGCGTTAGAGACGTATGAGATACGTCGGCGAGCTTCCTTGTGTTTTCGGAGGTATTGCGTCCTCAAAACCTACCAGTATACTGCCATCATGCACTGTAGACATTGCTCATGCTGCCTCCTCGTCCCTGCTAACATGAATGCTTCCTGTATTTATTTATTACATATCTGAACTTTAGCAGTTTCTGCTGCCTTCAGCTCGGTCTAGCGGTAAACTAACGCCTCAACCCCGCTAATATGAACGCAGCGTAATTTCCATTACTTACTTTCACCATTTCAGATGTTTTTGGTAACTGTTATATTGTGGTAGTGAAAACTTTGTATGACATATATAAGAATTTTCCAATCGTTTTGTTATAAGGAAAACAAGTCCATATTACTTGGAAAATATATGCACCACGAAAGGCAACACTCCCTCGCGATATCTCGTGTCTATTTTTAGCCACAAGCACTCCCAAACAGCAAAACATGACATTATTTTTCTTTCAACTCAGGAACGATATTATGCATGTGACCAACTCTAGGATCGACTGGTGAGAAACGAGAAAGCGAATAAACTATAGTCACATAAGGCTTTGCTAAGTCGCTAACCTTAGCGCAAAACATCTCGCACCAATTAATACCACTTCCATTCATTTCTGGGAGGAATGACTGTCATTTTCATTTGTTTCACATCATTTAAGACTGGTTTAGCAAAAAAAAGAAATCCATGATGTGGCCAGCACTGGCGAAATCACAAAGTCCCGGATCTGCTGACACTGTACGGGTTAAACAAATAGTGTGTAATCATGTATTTTGCCTGCATTTCTCTGTTTTGGAGCAAAAAAAATGAAAACGTTTTTGTTACTATTCTTTTTTTTCTCTATATTGGTTTGTTTTCATGTGTAATGTAAATTCACTTGAATATATAAAATTTTGAATCGAGATAAATGTTCTTTTTTTTATATTTCAGAAATCACCTTGAAAACACATAAAGAAGACATTTTAACAAATATAGTGAATATAGTTGTTTTGACTGCTTTTCTGAGTTTTGATTCCTATAAACGCTGTAAACCACGCAAATAACATGTTCTTTATTTTTTTTACATATTTCTGTTCCTTCAACAAATAGTGTGCATATGTAGGTACGGATTTTCCTGGATTTCTGTGTTTATTGCATAAAAAGCAGAAAATTACTAAAATAACTTTTTTTTCTTACTTTTATTTCGTTTCTCTTGTTTGGCTTATTTTCATCAATTTCCTTGTTTTAAAGTGTAACAATGTAAAATGACTTCTATATGCAAAATTTTCAATCGATTTTTTTTTCTTTTCATAAATCGCTTTAATAAACATATAAGTAAGACGTTTTAACAAATATAGGTATATACCTTTTTTACTACATTTCTGGCTTTTGGTATGTAAAATGCTGAAAAAAACATCAAAATAACCCATTTTTTTACATATTTCAGTTACTTAAACAAATAGAGTGTTATCATGCGTTTTGCCTGCATCCGTTAACTTCACAGCTGTGATCTGGCGGGAAGTTTCGTTGTTGTTGTTGTTGTTGTTGTTGTTGTTGTTGTTGTTGTTGACGTATTATAACACTGGCCACACACTTCGCATAAATGGGTCATTGTGTCCACTTCTCCAGATTCCAACCCCCACCCTCCCACCTGCATGCTCACCCTCCTGAAGACGTGAGACTGAACCAAAAGTATCACAGCTGCGCACCTCCACTGGACGGTCGGTTTGTCTTCCTTCAGTGTCTCACTTGACAAAGCATTAGAGTTTTTCATCGTGGTCTTATATGCAGCACATAGTTCACACTATGATCCGAATGTTCAAACTCTATAGGTTTATCTCTTTGATTGGCAATAGTCTCTATTGTTGATAATGTAAGAGGATCATACATTATTGGATTGACGCCCTTACAATTAACGTCCCCTGGAAGTGGAATAACGTCTAAAATATTAACTTTTTGACTGCCAAACCGTGTGGAGTGAATAATGTCGGAATAGATGTACATGTAGTCGTGGGCTGCATCAGCCCTTGGAACATGCTGTGCATACAATCTCACGGGCTCCACCTGGGATTTATCTCCCCCATTAAAAATGTCAGCTTCCTCCTCCTCCCTTTCAGCTTATTTGCATCAATTTTCTTGTTTAAAGTGTAAAAATGTAAAATTAACCTAACCTAACCTAACCTCCCAAAGCATCCCAGCCTGGACACCCAACCATCCAGCACAGGATGGCCCCTGTTGGGCGATCCCTCCAGCGGGTGGCTCCGCTGGTCCAATGGCAGCCTACGTAGGAACCATTTAGTCATGCCCCTCACTGGCAACCGTACTAGCATGGGTAGCCCTCTCCCCCTCGGAAGGGCAAAGCAGGGGCCTAAGCCCTTTCTAGCCTAGCTCACCAGGTCACAGGAGCACACAAACCCCCCCACCACGACAAGGCGGTTCCCATCTGGGGGGGACTCGGGTGTGGCGACGCGGAGAGACACGCTTTGTTTCGTCCTGTTTGTTTTGTTGGTGGCCGTGGTCACCAGTGTGGTTTGGTGGGCGGCTGTGTGCCCCCACCATTGTGTGTGTAGTATCAGTAGTATACTGTTTATAGTCTCAAGGTATCCTTCAGCGGAGATAGACACGCACTCTCGTCGGTCTGGCACAGTGTTAGGGAGATTCGTGTTGCTGGGCTTCTCTTGTTGCTCATTAGTCATCGGTCTGGGAGCTGTGCCCTTCTGTTGAGTAGCTGGCTTGCTACTGGGTAGACCGTGGTTGTGTAGAACAACGGGCTTGTTGTTCTGAGAAAGTGTGGCCGGTTGGGGCTGCATTTCTCGTGCGTTGTCCACTCGTGAGGTAGCGGCGCGGAGGAGAGACACGCTTTGTCTCGTCCTGTTTGTTTTGTTGGTGGCCGTGAACACCAGTGTGGTTTGGTGGGCGGCTGTGTGCCCCCATCATCTGTTGTGTAGTTTTAAGTAGTATACTGTATTGTAGTGGTAGTAGCCACGCACACTATTGAAGGCTGAGAGGCTTCATGTCGGCCAGTGGTGCGTAGTTGTCGTCCGCCAGACTTGTCTGTGACGAGTATCTGGACTCCGTGTATAGCTGTTGTCACCCGTAGGTGGTGTCTGGGCTTGTTTGAACATTATTGGATGTGCCGTACACATCATATATTGTAGTAGATTGTAGGCTAGGGGTGTCAGTCTGACAGGTGTTAGGAAGCACTTGTAGTAGGATAGTATAGTAATATACCGCGTCAGGGAGGGGTAATTATAGACTGGGATGGACTGGTAAAAAAAAGGCTGTGGATCCTCTCCTTTCCCATAAGAATTATGACTTTCCCATCTTCCTCCCTCCCCCAGCTGGCTTTTGATATGCTGGATATGCTGGAAAAACATCAAAATAACCCATTTTTTACATATTTAAGTTACTTAAATTGAGAATAGCGCTTGAGGGTGGGTGTTCCGGTATGATTATGGTAGGAAGATTGTTCGCTATGTACAGCTTGTTTAATATTAAAGCTGCCTGGGTTGACCGAGTTGAGGTAGTGGGCATGCATTAAACAAATTTGAATTTTAATATTTGTCTCTCTATCGATCTGACATGTGGCAATTGGTTGAAACATGGTTTGCTTTGTAGCTTGGCTGTAGGTGTGTGCATTTGTTTGTTTTATTTTGCTATGCATTTATCTGAAATGGTTTTTTTCATCAGTGGACATTTATTAGCTAAGGAATGATATTCCCCAGAACAGTTTATGCTTTTTGGTTGGCTTCTTTTCCCATCACTTTCTCTTTTAGCTAGCTGCTTTTTTTCATCCCCCTTTACACACACACATACACACACACATAAAAAAAAGTGAGCCATTCCAATCTTACCATTCGCCTGAAGATCTTCCACAGATTGGAACGAAACTGTTGTGGGCAATGTTATGTTACCACGAAGAGGGCACAAGAGTAGCAGTGTCGTTACTTCAGGAACTCTCTCACACTGTCTTCAGAGGGAGTTAACGAAAACACAACTTGGGTTTTCCTTATATCAACAATACAGTTATATACACTACACAAGGATAGTCTTGTACACACACAGTCCACAGCTCCCTGGCAAACGCCCAGGGAGCACAACGGCCAGCTCATGTGTTCGTCAGACTCCAACTAACGTAGCTCCGTCTTGACAATCTCTCATCAGCAAAAACTCACGGACACCGGTGACCGACTCATATATTAACCTGTACAGCGTCAGAGACGTCGGCTACTCTGAGCGAACCGGGCGTCAGAGACGTATGAGATACGTCGGCAAGCTTTCTCGTGTTTTTGGAGGTATTGTGTCCTCAAAACCTACCATTATACTGCCATCATGCACTGTAGACATTGCTCATGTTGCCTCTGTGTCCCAGTTTCTTCTGCCTTCAGCTAGGTGTAGCGGGAAACTGACGTCTCAACTCCGCTAATATAACCAAAGTGTAATTTCCATTACTTACTCCTACCATTTCAGTTGTTTTTGGTAACTTTTATATTGTGGTAGTGAAAACTTTGTATGACATATATAGGAATTTTCCAACCGCTTTGTTATAAGGAAAAACAAGAACATATTACTCGGAAAATATTTGCACCGTGAAAGGCAACACTCCGTCGCGATATCTCGTGTCTATTTTTTAGCCACAAACACTCTCAAACAGCAAAACATGACATGTTGTTTTTCTTTCAACTCAGGAACGATATTATGCATGTGTCCAACTCGGTGATCGACTGGTGAGAAACCTAACCTATATATATCGTTTCTCTATATTGGCTTGTTTTCTTCAGTTTCATTGTTTTCAAGCATGATAATGTGAAACGACTTTATATAGAATATTTTCAATGGAGATATTTTTTAACAAAACACCTTGAAAACACACATTAAAAGAAATAAATAAAAAAAATTAATAAATATATATAGGGAATATACTTGTTTTGAGTGCCTCACAGAGTTTTGATGCCTAAAACGTTGTATACCACCAAAATAACATTTATTTTTTTTACATATTTCAGTTCTTTAAACAAATAGTGTAGAAATGTGCCTTTTTCCTGCATTTTTTTTTTTTTTTTTTTTTTTGGTGAGAAAAAAGCAGAAAGCCACTAAAAGAAACACGTTTTTGACACTTTTACTTCGGTTCCCTATTTCAGCTTATTTTCATCAATTTTTTTGTATAAAGTGTAACAATGTAAAACTAATTCAACATAAAAAATTTTCAATCGAGATATTTCTTTTCTTTTCATAAAACACTTTAAAAACATATAGATAAAACGTTTTAACAAATAGAGTGTATATAGTTGTTTTGTCTTCATTTCTGAGTTTTGGTACAAAAAATGCTGGAAAACTCTCTTACCTATTTCAGTTACTTAACGTACGAGATACGCCGGCTACTCTGAGCGAACCGGGCGTTAGAGACGTATGAGATACGTCGGCGAGCTTCCTTGTGTTTTCGGAGGTATTGCGTCCTCAAAACCTACCAGTATACTGCCATCATGCACTGTAGACATTGCTCATGCTGCCTCCTCGTCCCTGCTAACATGAATGCTTCCTGTATTTATTTATTACATATCTGAACTTTAGCAGTTTCTGCTGCCTTCAGCTCGGTCTAGCGGTAAACTAACGCCTCAACCCCGCTAATATGAACGCAGCGTAATTTCCATTACTTACTTTCACCATTTCAGATGTTTTTGGTAACTGTTATATTGTGGTAGTGAAAACTTTGTATGACATATATAAGAATTTTCCAATCGTTTTGTTATAAGGAAAACAAGTCCATATTACTTGGAAAATATATGCACCACGAAAGGCAACACTCCCTCGCGATATCTCGTGTCTATTTTTAGCCACAAGCACTCCCAAACAGCAAAACATGACATTATTTTTCTTTCAACTCAGGAACGATATTATGCATGTGACCAACTCTAGGATCGACTGGTGAGAAACGAGAAAGCGAATAAACTATAGTCACATAAGGCTTTGCTAAGTCGCTAACCTTAGCGCAAAACATCTCGCACCAATTAATACCACTTCCATTCATTTCTGGGAGGAATGACTGTCATTTTCATTTGTTTCACATCATTTAAGACTGGTTTAGCAAAAAAAAAAGAAATCCATGATGTGGCCAGCACTGGCGAAATCACAAAGTCCCGGATCTGCTGACACTGTACGGGTTAAACAAATAGTGTGTAATCATGTATTTTGCCTGCATTTCTCTGTTTTGGAGCAAAAAAAATGAAAACGTTTTTGTTACTATTCTTTTTTTTCTCTATATTGGTTTGTTTTCATGTGTAATGTAAATTCACTTGAATATATAAAATTTTGAATCGAGATAAATGTTCTTTTTTTTTATATTTCAGAAATCACCTTGAAAACACATAAAGAAGACATTTTAACAAATATAGTGAATATAGTTGTTTTGACTGCTTTTCTGAGTTTTGATTCCTATAAACGCTGTAAACCACGCAAATAACATGTTCTTTATTTTTTTTACATATTTCTGTTCCTTCAACAAATAGTGTGCATATGTAGGTACGGATTTTCCCTGGATTTCTGTGTTTATTGCATAAAAAGCAGAAAATTACTAAAATAACTTTTTTTTCTTACTTTTATTTCGTTTCTCTTGTTTGGCTTATTTTCATCAATTTCCTTGTTTTAAAGTGTAACAATGTAAAATGACTTCTATATGCAAAATTTTCAATCGATTTTTTTTTCTTTTCATAAATCGCTTTAATAAACATATAAGTAAGACGTTTTAACAAATATAGGTATATACCTTTTTTACTACATTTCTGGCTTTTGGTATGTAAAATGCTGAAAAAAACATCAAAATAACCCATTTTTTTACATATTTCAGTTACTTAAACAAATAGAGTGTTATCATGCGTTTTGCCTGCATCCGTTAACTTCACAGCTGTGATCTGGCGGGAAGTTTCGTTGTTGTTGTTGTTGTTGTTGTTGTTGTTGTTGTTGTTGTTGACGTATTATAACACTGGCCACACACTTCGCATAAATGGGTCATTGTGTCCACTTCTCCAGATTCCAACCCCCACCCTCCCACCTGCATGCTCACCCTCCTGAAGACGTGAGACTGAACCAAAAGTATCACAGCTGCGCACCTCCACTGGACGGTCGGTTTGTCTTCCTTCAGTGTCTCACTTGACAAAGCATTAGAGTTTTTCATCGTGGTCTTATATGCAGCACATAGTTCACACTATGATCCGAATGTTCAAACTCTATAGGTTTATCTCTTTGATTGGCAATAGTCTCTATTGTTGATAATGTAAGAGGATCATACATTATTGGATTGACGCCCTTACAATTAACGTCCCCTGGAAGTGGAATAACGTCTAAAATATTAACTTTTTGACTGCCAAACCGTGTGGAGTGAATAATGTCGGAATAGATGTACATGTAGTCGTGGGCTGCATCAGCCCTTGGAACATGCTGTGCATACAATCTCACGGGCTCCACCTGGGATTTATCTCCCCCATTAAAAATGTCAGCTTCCTCCTCCTCCCCTTTCAGCTTATTTGCATCAATTTTCTTGTTTAAAGTGTAAAAATGTAAAATTAACCTAACCTAACCTAACCTCCCAAAGCATCCCAGCCTGGACACCCAACCATCCAGCACAGGATGGCCCCTGTTGGGCGATCCCTCCAGCGGGTGGCTCCGCTGGTCCAATGGCAGCCTACGTAGGAACCATTTAGTCATGCCCCTCACTGGCAACCGTACTAGCATGGGTAGCCCTCTCCCCCTCGGAAGGGCAAAGCAGGGGCCTAAGCCCTTTCTAGCCTAGCTCACCAGGTCACAGGAGCACACAAACCCCCCCACCACGACAAGGCGGTTCCCATCTGGGGGGGACTCGGGTGTGGCGACGCGGAGAGACACGCTTTGTTTCGTCCTGTTTGTTTTGTTGGTGGCCGTGGTCACCAGTGTGGTTTGGTGGGCGGCTGTGTGCCCCCACCATTGTGTGTGTAGTATCAGTAGTATACTGTTTATAGTCTCAAGGTATCCTTCAGCGGAGATAGACACGCACTCTCGTCGGTCTGGCACAGTGTTAGGGAGATTCGTGTTGCTGGGCTTCTCTTGTTGCTCATTAGTCATCGGTCTGGGAGCTGTGCCCTTCTGTTGAGTAGCTGGCTTGCTACTGGGTAGACCGTGGTTGTGTAGAACAACGGGCTTGTTGTTCTGAGAAAGTGTGGCCGGTTGGGGCTGCATTTCTCGTGCGTTGTCCACTCGTGAGGTAGCGGCGCGGAGGAGAGACACGCTTTGTCTCGTCCTGTTTGTTTTGTTGGTGGCCGTGAACACCAGTGTGGTTTGGTGGGCGGCTGTGTGCCCCCATCATCTGTTGTGTAGTTTTAAGTAGTATACTGTATTGTAGTGGTAGTAGCCACGCACACTATTGAAGGCTGAGAGGCTTCATGTCGGCCAGTGGTGCGTAGTTGTCGTCCGCCAGACTTGTCTGTGACGAGTATCTGGACTCCGTGTATAGCTGTTGTCACCCGTAGGTGGTGTCTGGGCTTGTTTGAACATTATTGGATGTGCCGTACACATCATATATTGTAGTAGATTGTAGGCTAGGGGTGTCAGTCTGACAGGTGTTAGGAAGCACTTGTAGTAGGATAGTATAGTAATATACCGCGTCAGGGAGGGGTAATTATAGACTGGGATGGACTGGTAAAAAAAAAAGGCTGTGGATCCTCTCCTTTCCCATAAGAATTATGACTTTCCCATCTTCCTCCCTCCCCCAGCTGGCTTTTGATATGCTGGATATGCTGGAAAAACATCAAAATAACCCATTTTTTACATATTTAAGTTACTTAAATTGAGAATAGCGCTTGAGGGTGGGTGTTCCGGTATGATTATGGTAGGAAGATTGTTCGCTATGTACAGCTTGTTTAATATTAAAGCTGCCTGGGTTGACCGAGTTGAGGTAGTGGGCATGCATTAAACAAATTTGAATTTTAATATTTGTCTCTCTATCGATCTGACATGTGGCAATTGGTTGAAACATGGTTTGCTTTGTAGCTTGGCTGTAGGTGTGTGCATTTGTTTGTTTTATTTTGCTATGCATTTATCTGAAATGGTTTTTTTCATCAGTGGACATTTATTAGCTAAGGAATGATATTCCCCAGAACAGTTTATGCTTTTTGGTTGGCTTCTTTTCCCATCACTTTCTCTTTTAGCTAGCTGCTTTTTTCATCCCCTTTACACACACACACACACACACACATAAAAAAGTGAGCCATTCCAATCTTACCATTCGCCTGAAGATCTTCCACAGATTGGAACGAAACTGTTGTGGGCAATGTTATGTTACCACGAAGAGGGCACAAGAGTAGCAGTGTCGTTACTTCAGGAACTCTCTCACACTGTCTTCAGAGGGGAGTTAACGAAAACACAACTTGGGTTTTCCTTATATCAACAATACAGTTATATACACTACACAAGGATAGTCTTGTACACACACAGTCCACAGCTCCCTGGCAAACGCCCAGGGGAGCACAACGGCCAGCTCATGTGTTCGTCAGACTCCAACTAACGTAGCTCCGTCTTGACAATCTCTCATCAGCAAAAACTCACGGACACCGGTGACCGACTCATATATTAACCTGTACAGCGTCAGAGACGTCGGCTACTCTGAGCGAACCGGGCGTCAGAGACGTATGAGATACGTCGGCAAGCTTTCTCGTGTTTTTGGAGGTATTGTGTCCTCAAAACCTACCATTATACTGCCATCATGCACTGTAGACATTGCTCATGTTGCCTCTGTGTCCCAGTTTCTTCTGCCTTCAGCTAGGTGTAGCGGGAAACTGACGTCTCAACTCCGCTAATATAACCAAAGTGTAATTTCCATTACTTACTCCTACCATTTCAGTTGTTTTTGGTAACTTTTATATTGTGGTAGTGAAAACTTTGTATGACATATATAGGAATTTTCCAACCGCTTTGTTATAAGGAAAAACAAGAACATATTACTCGGAAAATATTTGCACCGTGAAAGGCAACACTCCGTCGCGATATCTCGTGTCTATTTTTTAGCCACAAACACTCTCAAACAGCAAAACATGACATGTTGTTTTTCTTTCAACTCAGGAACGATATTATGCATGTGTCCAACTCGGTGATCGACTGGTGAGAAACCTAACCTATATATATCGTTTCTCTATATTGGCTTGTTTTCTTCAGTTTCATTGTTTTCAAGCATGATAATGTGAAACGACTTTATATAGAATATTTTCAATGGAGATATTTTTTAACAAAACACCTTGAAAACACACATTAAAAGAAATAAATAAAAAAAATTAATAAATATATATAGGGAATATACTTGTTTTGAGTGCCTCACAGAGTTTTGATGCCTAAAACGTTGTATACCACCAAAATAACATTTATTTTTTTTACATATTTCAGTTCTTTAAACAAATAGTGTAGAAATGTGCCTTTTTCCTGCATTTTTTTTTTTTTTTTTTTTTTTTTTGGTGAGAAAAAAGCAGAAAGCCACTAAAAGAAACACGTTTTTGACACTTTTACTTCGGTTCCCTATTTCAGCTTATTTTCATCAATTTTTTTGTATAAAGTGTAACAATGTAAAACTAATTCAACATAAAAAATTTTCAATCGAGATATTTCTTTTCTTTTCATAAAACACTTTAAAAACATATAGATAAAACGTTTTAACAAATAGAGTGTATATAGTTGTTTTGTCTTCATTTCTGAGTTTTGGTACAAAAAATGCTGGAAAACTCTCTTACCTATTTCAGTTACTTAACGTACGAGATACGCCGGCTACTCTGAGCGAACCGGGCGTTAGAGACGTATGAGATACGTCGGCGAGCTTCCTTGTGTTTTCGGAGGTATTGCGTCCTCAAAACCTACCAGTATACTGCCATCATGCACTGTAGACATTGCTCATGCTGCCTCCTCGTCCCTGCTAACATGAATGCTTCCTGTATTTATTTATTACATATCTGAACTTTAGCAGTTTCTGCTGCCTTCAGCTCGGTCTAGCGGTAAACTAACGCCTCAACCCCGCTAATATGAACGCAGCGTAATTTCCATTACTTACTTTCACCATTTCAGATGTTTTTGGTAACTGTTATATTGTGGTAGTGAAAACTTTGTATGACATATATAAGAATTTTCCAATCGTTTTGTTATAAGGAAAACAAGTCCATATTACTTGGAAAATATATGCACCACGAAAGGCAACACTCCCTCGCGATATCTCGTGTCTATTTTTAGCCACAAGCACTCCCAAACAGCAAAACATGACATTATTTTTCTTTCAACTCAGGAACGATATTATGCATGTGACCAACTCTAGGATCGACTGGTGAGAAACGAGAAAGCGAATAAACTATAGTCACATAAGGCTTTGCTAAGTCGCTAACCTTAGCGCAAAACATCTCGCACCAATTAATACCACTTCCATTCATTTCTGGGAGGAATGACTGTCATTTTCATTTGTTTCACATCATTTAAGACTGGTTTAGCAAAAAAAAGAAATCCATGATGTGGCCAGCACTGGCGAAATCACAAAGTCCCGGATCTGCTGACACTGTACGGGTTAAACAAATAGTGTGTAATCATGTATTTTGCCTGCATTTCTCTGTTTTGGAGCAAAAAAAATGAAAACGTTTTTGTTACTATTCTTTTTTTTCTCTATATTGGTTTGTTTTCATGTGTAATGTAAATTCACTTGAATATATAAAATTTTGAATCGAGATAAATGTTCTTTTTTTTATATTTCAGAAATCACCTTGAAAACACATAAAGAAGACATTTTAACAAATATAGTGAATATAGTTGTTTTGACTGCTTTTCTGAGTTTTGATTCCTATAAACGCTGTAAACCACGCAAATAACATGTTCTTTATTTTTTTTACATATTTCTGTTCCTTCAACAAATAGTGTGCATATGTAGGTACGGATTTTCCTGGATTTCTGTGTTTATTGCATAAAAAGCAGAAAATTACTAAAATAACTTTTTTTTCTTACTTTTATTTCGTTTCTCTTGTTTGGCTTATTTTCATCAATTTCCTTGTTTTAAAGTGTAACAATGTAAAATGACTTCTATATGCAAAATTTTCAATCGATTTTTTTTTCTTTTCATAAATCGCTTTAATAAACATATAAGTAAGACGTTTTAACAAATATAGGTATATACCTTTTTTTTACTACATTTCTGGCTTTTGGTATGTAAAATGCTGAAAAAAACATCAAAATAACCCATTTTTTTACATATTTCAGTTACTTAAACAAATAGAGTGTTATCATGCGTTTTGCCTGCATCCGTTAACTTCACAGCTGTGATCTGGCGGGGAAGTTTCGTTGTTGTTGTTGTTGTTGTTGTTGTTGTTGTTGTTGTTGTTGACGTATTATAACACTGGCCACACACTTCGCATAAATGGGTCATTGTGTCCACTTCTCCAGATTCCAACCCCCACCCTCCCACCTGCATGCTCACCCTCCTGAAGACGTGAGACTGAACCAAAAGTATCACAGCTGCGCACCTCCACTGGACGGTCGGTTTGTCTTCCTTCAGTGTCTCACTTGACAAAGCATTAGAGTTTTTCATCGTGGTCTTATATGCAGCACATAGTTCACACTATGATCCGAATGTTCAAACTCTATAGGTTTATCTCTTTGATTGGCAATAGTCTCTATTGTTGATAATGTAAGAGGATCATACATTATTGGATTGACGCCCTTACAATTAACGTCCCCTGGAAGTGGAATAACGTCTAAAATATTAACTTTTTGACTGCCAAACCGTGTGGAGTGAATAATGTCGGAATAGATGTACATGTAGTCGTGGGCTGCATCAGCCCTTGGAACATGCTGTGCATACAATCTCACGGGCTCCACCTGGGATTTATCTCCCCCATTAAAAATGTCAGCTTCCTCCTCCTCCCTTTCAGCTTATTTGCATCAATTTTCTTGTTTAAAGTGTAAAAATGTAAAATTAACCTAACCTAACCTAACCTCCCAAAGCATCCCAGCCTGGACACCCAACCATCCAGCACAGGATGGCCCCTGTTGGGCGATCCCTCCAGCGGGTGGCTCCGCTGGTCCAATGGCAGCCTACGTAGGAACCATTTAGTCATGCCCCTCACTGGCAACCGTACTAGCATGGGTAGCCCTCTCCCCCTCGGAAGGGCAAAGCAGGGGCCTAAGCCCTTTCTAGCCTAGCTCACCAGGTCACAGGAGCACACAAACCCCCCCACCACGACAAGGCGGTTCCCATCTGGGGGGGACTCGGGTGTGGCGACGCGGAGACACGCTTTGTTTCGTCCTGTTTGTTTTGTTGGTGGCCGTGGTCACCAGTGTGGTTTGGTGGGCGGCTGTGTGCCCCCACCATTGTGTGTGTAGTATCAGTAGTATACTGTTTATAGTCTCAAGGTATCCTTCAGCGGAGATAGACACGCACTCTCGTCGGTCTGGCACAGTGTTAGGGAGATTCGTGTTGCTGGGCTTCTCTTGTTGCTCATTAGTCATCGGTCTGGGAGCTGTGCCCTTCTGTTGAGTAGCTGGCTTGCTACTGGGTAGACCGTGGTTGTGTAGAACAACGGGCTTGTTGTTCTGAGAAAGTGTGGCCGGTTGGGGCTGCATTTCTCGTGCGTTGTCCACTCGTGAGGTAGCGGCGCGGAGGAGAGACACGCTTTGTCTCGTCCTGTTTGTTTTGTTGGTGGCCGTGAACACCAGTGTGGTTTGGTGGGCGGCTGTGTGCCCCCATCATCTGTTGTGTAGTTTTAAGTAGTATACTGTATTAGTGGTAGTAGCCACGCACACTATTGAAGGCTGAGAGGCTTCATGTCGGCCAGTGGTGCGTAGTTGTCGTCCGCCAGACTTGTCTGTGACGAGTATCTGGACTCCGTGTATAGCTGTTGTCACCCGTAGGTGGTGTCTGGGCTTGTTTGAACATTATTGGATGTGCCGTACACATCATATATTGTAGTAGATTGTAGGCTAGGGGTGTCAGTCTGACAGGTGTTAGGAAGCACTTGTAGTAGGATAGTATAGTAATATACCGCGTCAGGGAGGGGTAATTATAGACTGGGATGGACTGGTAAAAAAAAAAGGCTGTGGATCCTCTCCTTTCCCATAAGAATTATGACTTTCCCATCTTCCTCCCTCCCCCAGCTGGCTTTTGATATGCTGGATATGCTGGAAAAACATCAAAATAACCCATTTTTTACATATTTAAGTTACTTAAATTGAGAATAGCGCTTGAGGGTGGGTGTTCCGGTATGATTATGGTAGGAAGATTGTTCGCTATGTACAGCTTGTTTAATATTAAAGCTGCCTGGGTTGACCGAGTTGAGGTAGTGGGCATGCATTAAACAAATTTGAATTTTAATATTTGTCTCTCTATCGATCTGACATGTGGCAATTGGTTGAAACATGGTTTGCTTTGTAGCTTGGCTGTAGGTGTGTGCATTTGTTTGTTTTATTTTGCTATGCATTTATCTGAAATGGTTTTTTTCATCAGTGGACATTTATTAGCTAAGGAATGATATTCCCCAGAACAGTTTATGCTTTTTTTGGTTGGCTTCTTTTCCCATCACTTTCTCTTTTAGCTAGCTGCTTTTTTTCATCCCCCTTTACACACACACATACACACACACACATAAAAAAAAGTGAGCCATTCCAATCTTACCATTCGCCTGAAGATCTTCCACAGATTGGAACGAAACTGTTGTGGGCAATGTTATGTTACCACGAAGAGGGCACAAGAGTAGCAGTGTCGTTACTTCAGGAACTCTCTCACACTGTCTTCAGAGGGGAGTTAACGAAAACACAACTTGGGTTTTCCTTATATCAACAATACAGTTATATACACTACACAAGGATAGTCTTGTACACACACAGTCCACAGCTCCCTGGCAAACGCCCAGGGGAGCACAACGGCCAGCTCATGTGTTCGTCAGACTCCAACTAACGTAGCTCCGTCTTGACAATCTCTCATCAGCAAAAACTCACGGACACCGGTGACCGACTCATATATTAACCTGTACAGCGTCAGAGACGTCGGCTACTCTGAGCGAACCGGGCGTCAGAGACGTATGAGATACGTCGGCAAGCTTTCTCGTGTTTTTGGAGGTATTGTGTCCTCAAAACCTACCATTATACTGCCATCATGCACTGTAGACATTGCTCATGTTGCCTCTGTGTCCCAGTTTCTTCTGCCTTCAGCTAGGTGTAGCGGGAAACTGACGTCTCAACTCCGCTAATATAACCAAAGTGTAATTTCCATTACTTACTCCTACCATTTCAGTTGTTTTTGGTAACTTTTATATTGTGGTAGTGAAAACTTTGTATGACATATATAGGAATTTTCCAACCGCTTTGTTATAAGGAAAAACAAGAACATATTACTCGGAAAATATTTGCACCGTGAAAGGCAACACTCCGTCGCGATATCTCGTGTCTATTTTTTAGCCACAAACACTCTCAAACAGCAAAACATGACATGTTGTTTTTCTTTCAACTCAGGAACGATATTATGCATGTGTCCAACTCGGTGATCGACTGGTGAGAAACCTAACCTATATATATCGTTTCTCTATATTGGCTTGTTTTCTTCAGTTTCATTGTTTTCAAGCATGATAATGTGAAACGACTTTATATAGAATATTTTCAATGGAGATATTTTTTAACAAAACACCTTGAAAACACACATTAAAAGAAATAAATAAAAAAAATTAATAAATATATATAGGGAATATACTTGTTTTGAGTGCCTCACAGAGTTTTGATGCCTAAAACGTTGTATACCACCAAAATAACATTTATTTTTTTTACATATTTCAGTTCTTTAAACAAATAGTGTAGAAATGTGCCTTTTTCCTGCATTTTTTTTTTTTTTTTTTTTTTTTTTTGGTGAGAAAAAAGCAGAAAGCCACTAAAAGAAACACGTTTTTGACACTTTTACTTCGGTTCCCTATTTCAGCTTATTTTCATCAATTTTTTTGTATAAAGTGTAACAATGTAAAACTAATTCAACATAAAAAATTTTCAATCGAGATATTTCTTTTCTTTTCATAAAACACTTTAAAAACATATAGATAAAACGTTTTAACAAATAGAGTGTATATAGTTGTTTTGTCTTCATTTCTGAGTTTTGGTACAAAAAATGCTGGAAAACTCTCTTACCTATTTCAGTTACTTAACGTACGAGATACGCCGGCTACTCTGAGCGAACCGGGCGTTAGAGACGTATGAGATACGTCGGCGAGCTTCCTTGTGTTTTCGGAGGTATTGCGTCCTCAAAACCTACCAGTATACTGCCATCATGCACTGTAGACATTGCTCATGCTGCCTCCTCGTCCCTGCTAACATGAATGCTTCCTGTATTTATTTATTACATATCTGAACTTTAGCAGTTTCTGCTGCCTTCAGCTCGGTCTAGCGGTAAACTAACGCCTCAACCCCGCTAATATGAACGCAGCGTAATTTCCATTACTTACTTTCACCATTTCAGATGTTTTTGGTAACTGTTATATTGTGGTAGTGAAAACTTTGTATGACATATATAAGAATTTTCCAATCGTTTTGTTATAAGGAAAACAAGTCCATATTACTTGGAAAATATATGCACCACGAAAGGCAACACTCCCTCGCGATATCTCGTGTCTATTTTTAGCCACAAGCACTCCCAAACAGCAAAACATGACATTATTTTTCTTTCAACTCAGGAACGATATTATGCATGTGACCAACTCTAGGATCGACTGGTGAGAAACGAGAAAGCGAATAAACTATAGTCACATAAGGCTTTGCTAAGTCGCTAACCTTAGCGCAAAACATCTCGCACCAATTAATACCACTTCCATTCATTTCTGGGAGGAATGACTGTCATTTTCATTTGTTTCACATCATTTAAGACTGGTTTAGCAAAAAAAAGAAATCCATGATGTGGCCAGCACTGGCGAAATCACAAAGTCCCGGATCTGCTGACACTGTACGGGTTAAACAAATAGTGTGTAATCATGTATTTTGCCTGCATTTCTCTGTTTTGGAGCAAAAAAAAATGAAAACGTTTTTGTTACTATTCTTTTTTTTCTCTATATTGGTTTGTTTTCATGTGTAATGTAAATTCACTTGAATATATAAAATTTTGAATCGAGATAAATGTTCTTTTTTTTATATTTCAGAAATCACCTTGAAAACACATAAAGAAGACATTTTAACAAATATAGTGAATATAGTTGTTTTGACTGCTTTTCTGAGTTTTGATTCCTATAAACGCTGTAAACCACGCAAATAACATGTTCTTTATTTTTTTTACATATTTCTGTTCCTTCAACAAATAGTGTGCATATGTAGGTACGGATTTTCCTGGATTTCTGTGTTTATTGCATAAAAAGCAGAAAATTACTAAAATAACTTTTTTTTCTTACTTTTATTTCGTTTCTCTTGTTTGGCTTATTTTCATCAATTTCCTTGTTTTAAAGTGTAACAATGTAAAATGACTTCTATATGCAAAATTTTCAATCGATTTTTTTTTCTTTTCATAAATCGCTTTAATAAACATATAAGTAAGACGTTTTAACAAATATAGGTATATACCTTTTTTTTACTACATTTCTGGCTTTTGGTATGTAAAATGCTGAAAAAAACATCAAAATAACCCATTTTTTTACATATTTCAGTTACTTAAACAAATAGAGTGTTATCATGCGTTTTGCCTGCATCCGTTAACTTCACAGCTGTGATCTGGCGGGGAAGTTTCGTTGTTGTTGTTGTTGTTGTTGTTGTTGTTGTTGTTGTTGTTGACGTATTATAACACTGGCCACACACTTCGCATAAATGGGTCATTGTGTCCACTTCTCCAGATTCCAACCCCCACCCTCCCACCTGCATGCTCACCCTCCTGAAGACGTGAGACTGAACCAAAAGTATCACAGCTGCGCACCTCCACTGGACGGTCGGTTTGTCTTCCTTCAGTGTCTCACTTGACAAAGCATTAGAGTTTTTCATCGTGGTCTTATATGCAGCACATAGTTCACACTATGATCCGAATGTTCAAACTCTATAGGTTTATCTCTTTGATTGGCAATAGTCTCTATTGTTGATAATGTAAGAGGATCATACATTATTGGATTGACGCCCTTACAATTAACGTCCCCTGGAAGTGGAATAACGTCTAAAATATTAACTTTTTGACTGCCAAACCGTGTGGAGTGAATAATGTCGGAATAGATGTACATGTAGTCGTGGGCTGCATCAGCCCTTGGAACATGCTGTGCATACAATCTCACGGGCTCCACCTGGGATTTATCTCCCCCATTAAAAATGTCAGCTTCCTCCTCCTCCCTTTCAGCTTATTTGCATCAATTTTCTTGTTTAAAGTGTAAAAATGTAAAATTAACCTAACCTAACCTAACCTCCCAAAGCATCCCAGCCTGGACACCCAACCATCCAGCACAGGATGGCCCCTGTTGGGCGATCCCTCCAGCGGGTGGCTCCGCTGGTCCAATGGCAGCCTACGTAGGAACCATTTAGTCATGCCCCTCACTGGCAACCGTACTAGCATGGGTAGCCCTCTCCCCCTCGGAAGGGCAAAGCAGGGGCCTAAGCCCTTTCTAGCCTAGCTCACCAGGTCACAGGAGCACACAAACCCCCCCACCACGACAAGGCGGTTCCCATCTGGGGGGGACTCGGGTGTGGCGACGCGGAGAGACACGCTTTGTTTCGTCCTGTTTGTTTTGTTGGTGGCCGTGGTCACCAGTGTGGTTTGGTGGGCGGCTGTGTGCCCCCACCATTGTGTGTGTAGTATCAGTAGTATACTGTTTATAGTCTCAAGGTATCCTTCAGCGGAGATAGACACGCACTCTCGTCGGTCTGGCACAGTGTTAGGGAGATTCGTGTTGCTGGGCTTCTCTTGTTGCTCATTAGTCATCGGTCTGGGAGCTGTGCCCTTCTGTTGAGTAGCTGGCTTGCTACTGGGTAGACCGTGGTTGTGTAGAACAACGGGCTTGTTGTTCTGAGAAAGTGTGGCCGGTTGGGGCTGCATTTCTCGTGCGTTGTCCACTCGTGAGGTAGCGGCGCGGAGGAGAGACACGCTTTGTCTCGTCCTGTTTGTTTTGTTGGTGGCCGTGAACACCAGTGTGGTTTGGTGGGCGGCTGTGTGCCCCCATCATCTGTTGTGTAGTTTTAAGTAGTATACTGTATTGTAGTGGTAGTAGCCACGCACACTATTGAAGGCTGAGAGGCTTCATGTCGGCCAGTGGTGCGTAGTTGTCGTCCGCCAGACTTGTCTGTGACGAGTATCTGGACTCCGTGTATAGCTGTTGTCACCCGTAGGTGGTGTCTGGGCTTGTTTGAACATTATTGGATGTGCCGTACACATCATATATTGTAGTAGATTGTAGGCTAGGGGTGTCAGTCTGACAGGTGTTAGGAAGCACTTGTAGTAGGATAGTATAGTAATATACCGCGTCAGGGAGGGGTAATTATAGACTGGGATGGACTGGTAAAAAAAAAAGGCTGTGGATCCTCTCCTTTCCCATAAGAATTATGACTTTCCCATCTTCCTCCCTCCCCCAGCTGGCTTTTGATATGCTGGATATGCTGGAAAAACATCAAAATAACCCATTTTTTACATATTTAAGTTACTTAAATTGAGAATAGCGCTTGAGGGTGGGTGTTCCGGTATGATTATGGTAGGAAGATTGTTCGCTATGTACAGCTTGTTTAATATTAAAGCTGCCTGGGTTGACCGAGTTGAGGTAGTGGGCATGCATTAAACAAATTTGAATTTTAATATTTGTCTCTCTATCGATCTGACATGTGGCAATTGGTTGAAACATGGTTTGCTTTGTAGCTTGGCTGTAGGTGTGTGCATTTGTTTGTTTTATTTTGCTATGCATTTATCTGAAATGGTTTTTTTCATCAGTGGACATTTATTAGCTAAGGAATGATATTCCCCAGAACAGTTTATGCTTTTTTTGGTTGGCTTCTTTTCCCATCACTTTCTCTTTTAGCTAGCTGCTTTTTTTCATCCCCCTTTACACACACACACACACACACATAAAAAAAAGTGAGCCATTCCAATCTTACCATTCGCCTGAAGATCTTCCACAGATTGGAACGAAACTGTTGTGGGCAATGTTATGTTACCACGAAGAGGGCACAAGAGTAGCAGTGTCGTTACTTCAGGAACTCTCTCACACTGTCTTCAGAGGGGAGTTAACGAAAACACAACTTGGGTTTTCCTTATATCAACAATACAGTTATATACACTACACAAGGATAGTCTTGTACACACACAGTCCACAGCTCCCTGGCAAACGCCCAGGGGAGCACAACGGCCAGCTCATGTGTTCGTCAGACTCCAACTAACGTAGCTCCGTCTTGACAATCTCTCATCAGCAAAAACTCACGGACACCGGTGACCGACTCATATATTAACCTGTACAGCGTCAGAGACGTCGGCTACTCTGAGCGAACCGGGCGTCAGAGACGTATGAGATACGTCGGCAAGCTTTCTCGTGTTTTTGGAGGTATTGTGTCCTCAAAACCTACCATTATACTGCCATCATGCACTGTAGACATTGCTCATGTTGCCTCTGTGTCCCAGTTTCTTCTGCCTTCAGCTAGGTGTAGCGGGAAACTGACGTCTCAACTCCGCTAATATAACCAAAGTGTAATTTCCATTACTTACTCCTACCATTTCAGTTGTTTTTGGTAACTTTTATATTGTGGTAGTGAAAACTTTGTATGACATATATAGGAATTTTCCAACCGCTTTGTTATAAGGAAAAACAAGAACATATTACTCGGAAAATATTTGCACCGTGAAAGGCAACACTCCGTCGCGATATCTCGTGTCTATTTTTTAGCCACAAACACTCTCAAACAGCAAAACATGACATGTTGTTTTTCTTTCAACTCAGGAACGATATTATGCATGTGTCCAACTCGGTGATCGACTGGTGAGAAACCTAACCTATATATATCGTTTCTCTATATTGGCTTGTTTTCTTCAGTTTCATTGTTTTCAAGCATGATAATGTGAAACGACTTTATATAGAATATTTTCAATGGAGATATTTTTTAACAAAACACCTTGAAAACACACATTAAAAGAAATAAATAAAAAAAATTAATAAATATATATAGGGAATATACTTGTTTTGAGTGCCTCACAGAGTTTTGATGCCTAAAACGTTGTATACCACCAAAATAACATTTATTTTTTTTACATATTTCAGTTCTTTAAACAAATAGTGTAGAAATGTGCCTTTTTCCTGCATTTTTTTTTTTTTTTTTTTTTTTTTGGTGAGAAAAAAGCAGAAAGCCACTAAAAGAAACACGTTTTTGACACTTTTACTTCGGTTCCCTATTTCAGCTTATTTTCATCAATTTTTTTGTATAAAGTGTAACAATGTAAAACTAATTCAACATAAAAAATTTTCAATCGAGATATTTCTTTTCTTTTCATAAAACACTTTAAAAACATATAGATAAAACGTTTTAACAAATAGAGTGTATATAGTTGTTTTGTCTTCATTTCTGAGTTTTGGTACAAAAAATGCTGGAAAACTCTCTTACCTATTTCAGTTACTTAACGTACGAGATACGCCGGCTACTCTGAGCGAACCGGGCGT